>NC_084983.1:27870665-27912851 GCF_963691925.1 Scomber scombrus | reverse complement strand
GTTATTCATACGTTTATTTTCACATTTTAACCCTTTAAATTTAAACTAAACCACAAAAAGACAAAACAACACCTCATTGACCCTTCTGTAACATCAGAATAACAATGGGGGAAACAGATTTTTATGACGATGAGTAATATGACAGAGCCATAGCAGATGTTCGGGGCCATTAAAAGCTAATTTAATGGATATTAGTGCTATACTCACTCACGATCACACACAATATTTTAAAAATCCTCACCTGACATTTTTTGGGCATAAATTTGCAGCTGATAAAATGGAAATGGAAAAAGCGTGCAGCGTGGGATTCATGGATTATGTTGACTCATATTATCCATTTAACCCTCCTGTTGTCCTCGAGTCAAGGAAGGAATGGAGTAAGAAGGAGGGAAGGGAAGGAGGAAGGAAGGGAGGAAGAAGGAACGAAAGGAGGAAGGAAGGAAGGAAGGAAGGAAGAAGTGAGTAAGAAGGAAGGAAGGGAAGGAGGAAGGAAGGGAGGAAGAAGGAAGGAAAGGAGGAAGGAAGGAAGGAAGGAGGGAAGGAAGGAAAGGAGGAAGGGAGGAAGAAGGAAGGAAGGGAAGGAGGAAGGAAGGATGGAAGGGAGGAAGAAGGAAGGAAAGGAGGAAGGAGGGAAGGAAGGAAAGAAGGATGGAAGGGAGGAAGGTAGGAAAGAAGGAAGGGAGGGAGGAAGGAAGGTAGGAGGGAGGGAGGGAGGAAAGGAGGGAGGGAGGGAGAAAGGAAAAGAGGAAAGAAGGAAGGAAGGAAGATAGGGGGAGGAAAGAAGGATAGGAGGAAAGAAAGAGAGAAGAAAGGAAGGGAGGAAAGAAGGAACAGTCAAAACAGACGGGCTCAATTTGACCCGGGAGGACGACAGGAAGGTTAAGTTGAGTAGAATCTGCTTTTATGATCATCAGAAAGCGACAGAAATGAGCCGAGGTCTGTTTCTCCACTGAAATACGACGCTGATCTTCAACCACTGTGTTATTATTCCTCCTCCTGCTGAGCTGTGCGGTCTCTTATCGTATCTCTTATTGCACGCTGAGGTCCAGCTGTTGGCTCCGTTAATGTGCGTTACAGTGAGGAAAAACAGAGGCAGAGGTTGAATCTGTCCTCCTTTTTTTTTTCTTTGTGCCTCCTCAGATGTCTTTCTCATTTCACTCATACATATTCATCTCTCTCTCTCTCTCTCTCTCTCTCTCTCTCTCTTTTCACATGTGGTAATACTATTAAAATGTCTGTTAGTGATGAATTCCTGCAGCCTGGATCAGCAGAGAGAGGGACACAAAGCAGGCCGGCACACTGAACTGAACTCAGTCTATAAATTTAAAGGAATATGCAACGCTTTGGAAAGATCTCTGTAATGGTGAACACTTCTTTTTTTTCTTTAAAGACCATGTAAAGTGAATTTTCTTCTAAACACATTAAATAGGTCATAAATGTATTTCTAAAAAAGGTGTAAAAAGCATTTCAACCATTTAGATTTGAATTGTGGAGCTAGGCTTCACAAACTGTGTTTCAAGATTTCTGTGTCTGGATTTAATGGTGATTAGCATAAACCCGCCCCTGCTGCTGTACAGGTATAAATACATTCAGCGCACACTACTATTACTACATTCTACAGTTAGCCAGTTAGCTGAGTTAGCCGCCGAGCTAGCAGCCGAGTTAGTAGCTGAGTTAGCAGCAAAAGCTCTGAGACCTAGCGTCCATGTTTCTGGTAGAGGTGGTGACTTTGATTGACAGGTGACACTTGGTAGGGGGCGGGGCTTCAGCGGACTCAGCGGCCACTCCCACAGTGTTTGGGAGCAGAGAAATAGGCAGACTTTTACACAACTTTGAAGCCTAATTTCATATATTTGGTGATTTTTTTAATGATTCAAATTTGGCAGGGTGGTTAACAACACACTTTCCTGTGGTATGTCAAACTCAGAACACATATTTATTCTTACTTTACACAGACTTTAACCTTTTACTGTATTTTATCCCCATCTACAATATTATTCATTACTTATACTTGTTCTCTTTTGCTTTGCTGTCTTTTAACGTGCTTTTCCCCCATTTCTTCCTATTTTGAGAAGCACATGCAGCATGTTAATTGGTGAGCTTTGGAGGTGTTAGTAGGTGTATTTTTGAAGTTTGAAACAACGCCAGGTGTGTTTATGCCAAGCTAAACTAATCTAAGCTAAGCTAACCCCCCCCCCCCCCCCCCCGACTCCTGCTCTGCCCTTTAAAGGATAGGGATACTTGTAAGTAGATCAGTTCGAGGTTGGTTTAAATCCAAACACGAGATTTGTTGACAATCACCAACTTTACCCTTTAACACACAGATCGATGCATGATGAGTTTTTCAGTCTAATTTTAAACTATATATTGTTTAAATGTTCTCTTACAATAGAGACAATATGATCCTGTGTGTTATCTCTGTTTCAGAAGGGCAACTTTAGTAGTTATTTTGAGTTTGACTTCATGATGTAACATGAATCAGCCGCCAGCTTTTCACCTACACTTTCATTGTAAATGTCACTTTCATAAACCCTCTCTCTCTCTCTCTCTCTCTCTCTCTCTCTCTTTCTCTCTCTCCCTCTCCCTCTCTCTCTCTCTCTCTCTCTCTCTCTCTCTCTCTCTCTCTTTCTCTCTCTCCCTCTCTCTCTCTCTCTCTCTCTCTCCCTCTCTCTCTCTCCCCCCCCTCCCTCTCTCTCTCTCTCTCCCTCTCCTCTCTTTCTCCCTCTCCTCTCTCTCTCCCTCTCTCTCTCTCTCTCTTCCTCTCTCTCTCTCTCTCCCTCCCCCCCTCTCTCTCTCCCTCTCTCTCTCCCTCTCTCCCTCTCTTTCTCTCTCTCCCTGTCTCTCTCTTCCTCTCTCTCTCTCTCTCCCTCCCCCCCTCTCTCTCTCCCTCTCTCTCTCCCTCTCTCCCTCTCTTTCTCTCTCTCCCTGTCCCTCTCTCTCTCTCTCTCTCCCTCTCCTCCCCCCCCCCCTCTCTCTTTCCATCCAATCCCATAAGCCCCGGCGGGCGTGTTGGCACACAAGCAGCTGAGCACAGCTTGACTTATCAAACTTGGAGTGCTGTCCATTAAGAGTCAGCACTCCGCTGTGCAGCAGCGACGGCCAGCGAGCGCTCTGATGTTCTGTCTGACCACTAAAATGAAAACACAATCTGCCTCATTTTCACATGCAGGAAAAACCAGAGGCACCGCTGCGTCTCCAGAAACTCAATCAGCGGCTCCAATAAAGAAATCTCACATAGAGCACAGAGAGAGAGTCTCTTAAAAAGTCTTTAATTTAGTCTCAGAAAGCATTAAAAAGTACTTTCTCTTGCCTTCTGCAGACATTAATTTTAGTTAGAAAAACATGTTACTTAAAGTCCCCTATTAAACATTTAGAATCCGTATTAGATCATTTAATAAATGGTTTATAACACACTATATTGCAGTTATAAGCAGATATAAGGACATTGTAAGCGTTTGTTAATGTGCTAATGGTTAAATGAACACTTATGTCTGCTAGTAGCTACCATAGACTGTATATAAGAAATGGACGTAACATCCGTGACGTCACCCATTGGTTTGTGGACTGCTGCTCGGAGGCCAATAGTTTCGGATCTGAGCAGCGCCATCTTGAAAGTTTCAGGTGCATGCTGGGAAAAATAAAAACATGGATTCTACTTATATGGGCATCAGGAGGAGCATGAGGCGCCCTCCTGAACCTGTGAACCAATCAACCTGTCAATCACCACGTAGCCACGCCCTAATGCATACCCTGCTTTATCGTCACATATAAAATCAGGGAGGCCAAAATGTCCCAAATGAACATCATACTGCATTGAAGAAGGCTTTAAACTAGCGATTGAGACCATAAACACATTTTGAAAATGTTTACTGAGGTTAGAAATCAAGTGAGAAGTTGGTGAATTCTCCATTGACTTGTATAGAGACGGAAGTCCTTTTGACACCAAAACGGTCGCCCCCTGGTGGCCTCTTGATAGAATGCAGTTTTAAGTTACTTCCGTGTTGGCCTCATTTCAGAGGACCAGAACTCCCCGCCTGGTTAATAAACACTTATGTCTGCTTACAGCTACGTTGTGTGTTATAAACCATTTATTGTGTGTCTGTTACACCTTTAACATCTTTAGTAGCTACACAGCTTCAAGTTATTACGTTTATGCAGACAAGTAATATGTTTATTCGAAAATGTTAACCCCTTTAAACCAAAACCAGACCTCATTGTTTAATTTTAAAATTGCAACTAAAATGTAATACATACATATATTTTATTAAACATGAGAAACTTTGTAGTTAAATCTGCAAATCTGTCATTTTATTTCCTCGTCATCAACCGAAGCAGGTTTTTATGGTTTTGTTTGGACTGTCACAACACTTTTGGCTAAGTGAAGGGAAACATTATTGCATTTGGCAGAAATAACACGTCATTTCTGGGAGTCAGGACGTTGATCGGTTGATTATGTGGGGCAAATAATAACCAAACCGGAGGGCAGTTTGTTGACAACAGTGAATCTGCATGATTTAGCTGATGCTGTCTCTTGGAGAGGAAACATGGCCCTGATTTATTTGTGCACTCAGACAGCTGATCCCCTGCAAGTCCGCCGCAACTCACGTCTAATATGTGTCTGCTGCTGCAAAATAATACAAAGATCAGATTCTGTAATTTTGACTGTTCGAATAGATTCCTTCATGCTGCAGAAATGTCTTCAATCATGAAACAAAGAGAAGAATGGCTTTTCTCAGTCGTTGTTATTTTTGTGCCTGCAGGGTGATAATTTTCTCTCCCTCTGGACTGAAGAAGAGAAGAGTGTGAGTGTAGAGAAACAGAAAATCACTGTAAGGCCTCAGGTGGACGAGCAAAATCACACATTGGGAGGATGAAATGGAAATGATGTGTGTGTGTGTGTGTGTGTGTGTGTGTGTGTGTGTGTGTGTGTGTGTGTGTGTGTGATGAAATGGTGTGCAGTCACGTACACCATTTCAGATGCACCTGGATGCTTGTGTGTGTGTGTGTGTGTGTGTGTGTGTGTGGTGGCGTTTGATGGTCGGCTCTATTGTTTCACAGCCTTTGAAGGCTCTTTCAGCTGCAGGCAGGTCGTCGTCGTCTCATCAACACATTTACAGCGTCGCCAGAAACAACAACTGTACGACTAGTTTTTATATTAAATAATAATAATAATAATAATGCACAACAAAGGTCACAACAGAGAGAGATGTAAGAAACACTCGAGGTGATACAGAAACAGAGCAGCAGGTTTTTGAATCCATTAAATTGAAGAGGAAAGCTATTCATGACATGTTTAGGTGGCATCTTAAATATATCTGGGTCAAGTAACGTTTTTAGTGTCCATGTGGTTTAGTTTAAATTTTGAAAGGGTTAAAATGTGAAAATAAACGTATGAATAACTTGCACACATTCTTTTTTTGTGGACCCAGCATCAAATTTCTGCTTTTAATCCATTTTGAGAGAATATATTAGAGGATTATGGTAAAAATGTCTAAGTGGTGTAACCATAAAAACTTTGTACCAAATAATTCAACTTGCTTAAAAACAGTAAATTGTCAATAAAACACCATATCAACTAGTTTGGCATGATCTTACATTATAACTTTTATATTAAATAAAGGTAATGGAATACAATTGTTCTAAATATTACATTTACTCTGGTAACCATGGAGATCAGGAAACATTTACATTTTTTAAATGAAGTCATTATTAGTATAAGTCCACTTAAATACACTGTAGGTGATAAAATATGTAATATGTATCATTCTTTTGTGGTTACACCATTTGACATTTTCAGGAGCATTCAGTCTTACTTTTGGAAAAAAAATGGTGCAAATGTCATTTCAAATGATATAAAACCAACAAAAATACAAAATGTACATTTTAACAAACCTGATGCTGCTTTTAAAACTATTCTTTAAGATATTTTTGAATTGCTCATCTTGCCAACACTTATGTATCACTGACCCTAAAGCAGGTGTGATGTGATCGTCGTAGCTTCTCTCTGCAGATCTGTTTGATGTAGAGGATTGTCCAGGTGTCCTGCCAATTTGGCTTGGTGTGTGTGTGTGTGTGTGTGTGTGTCGGGGGAGACTCTCGCCCCCCTCCTCCCCCCCTCTCCTCTCTTCACCCCTCTCCATTAGTCTGCCATGTCCTGGTATTAAACAGGGATTTGGATGGCAGGAGTGTGTCTGCAGCTCAGGATTTGGCGGTTCATGCCCGGTCCCAGTGTGGGTGAAAGCTTCAGCTCTGAGCCCCTAGAGGACAGGAGACTGATAGATGCTTTATTTACCTCACTACCACTCCCTGTCACTCCTGATAGCTGACGAATACATCTAAAAAAAAGAAAGTAAACAATATCTTTTTAGTTATTGACTGAAGTAATATTTCTGGGCCTTTGTGTCGTCCTCCCGGGTCAAATTGACTTTGACTGTTCCTTCTTTCCTCCCTTCCTTCCTTCCTTCTGTCCTTCCTCCCTCCCTCCTTTCCTTCCTTCCTTCTTTCCTCCGTCCTTCCTTCCTTCCTTTCCTTCCCCCTTTCTCTCTCTTTCCTCCCTTACTTCTTTCCTCCCTCCTTTCCTTCCTTCTTTCCTTCGTCTTTCCTTCCTTCCTTTCCTTCCCCATTTCTCTCTCTTTCCTCCCTCCATCCTCCTTCCTTCCTTCCTTCCTTCCTTCCTTCCTTCCTTCCTCCCTACCTCCTTCTCTCTTTCTTTCCTCCTCCCTTCCTTCCTCCCTCCCTTCCTTGCTTCTTTCCTCCGTCCTTCCTTTCCTTCCTCCCTTCCTTCTTTCCTTTCCTTCCTCCCTTTCTCCCTCCTTTCCTTCCTTCTTCCTCCCTTCCTTCCTTGACTCGAGGACAACAGGAGGGTTAAATAAAGAAAATCATCTCCAGTCCTGCAGTTCGACCTCCTGCTGTCTGGTGTTTTCCCTCGTTGTTACTGACTCAGGCATCACCTCACAGTTTGTCCTGTATATACGACGAGCGTGTATTCTGTGAGCTTGTTTGCTCCCAGCGACCCAAATGTGTTTCGATGTGGTTTTCAGTCGAGCGGAGCACAGAACAGTTTGTCTATCTGATAGCAGGAATGAATCAACTTACTTTCTTCTGCTGCTCCTAGCGGTAAAGCCGCTGCCAGACCAAGACTTTTGTTTTCAGAGCCAATACCAGCCGACACGATACCGCAGGGATCTGAACAACGAAGCATAGAGCACTGCCAGGAAAACAACAAAACCACAACAGGTGTTTGGCATTAGCTGCAGCGTTGAGGGGTTTGATGCGGTGCGTTGGTCATACGTGTAGTTTTTTTGTGGTAGAGTCAAAGAACCGCGAGTCTGAGTCAAGTCTCAAGTTCCTGATGCAGCCGAATCAACGAGGTCAACACCAGACTACCAAGGTGTTGCTACTCATGCACAAGGAGTCAAAGTCATATCCAATTAGCGTCCAAGTCAACAAAGTTATATCTAAATTACTGGAGTCATGTGCGAATCACCAATATCATGTTATGAGTCACTAAGCTTTGAATCATCAAAATTATCTCCAAGTCATGTCTGAATCATGAGACTTTACTCACAAATACAGAGTCGCCAGTCATTTCCAAAGCACTGCAGTCACTTAAGCTCATATCCGATTTATTAAACTCGTGCTCAAGTCTTTAAATACTGAGTTGACCATTCATGTAACAGATGAATGACGAAGCTCACGTCTGAGTCATGTCTACATCACTAAAGTCTGGTCCAAGTGACTATTTCCTGTGTTGCCGGACATATCCAAGTCACCCAAGTCATGCTCAATATTTAAACTCATGCACCAGCCATTACTAAGGCACCAAAGTCATGGTCAAGTCACTAAGCTAAAGCATCGAATACAGAGTCAACTCTCATGTCCGAGATGCCAGAGTCATAGTCGAGTCAATAAACTCATGTTCGAGTCATCGCCAGTCATCCCTGCAATGCCATTAAGTCATAGCTGTGTACTAAACTCACGTCATAGTCACCAAATACCAGTCATACCAGAGTTGCCAGTCATGTCCGAGTCAGCAAAGTCATGATAGAGTCACTGAACTCATGTCCAGGATGCTTAAGTCATGTCTGATTTGTCAAAGTCTTCGCTAAGTCATGTTTGAATCATCAAAGTCCAAGTCACCAGTCACACTCGGGTTACGATATTCAGAGTCACCAGTCAGATCTGAGTCAAATTTAACCTAAAAACCAAAAAAATGACATAGAATGAATTTACATAATTTATGAACTCATTCTGCATCACTGTGATGGCTCATTTGTTTTTAATCTGTATTTTTATTTGCATATCTGCCAACGTGTCACTTTTCGCATCAGTGGTTACAAAGCACATGCAAAGAACTCATTCAACATTCAGTATCTGTTAAAATGGGCTGTTTTAAAATGTGTTTTTTCATGATGTTAAGATGCTTATGATCCAAAAATTCTGTACAAATGTTCTCTCTCAGAATCAGAGAGAGGAGCAGAGAAATAGAGACATGAAAATACTGAAAAACAAGAAGGCGGGCCAAGAGACAAACGAGTGATTGCAGCTTGGCCGGCAGTTTGCTGAGTTAAGCACTCTGCCTTATTGGAGTGTGTGTGTGTGTGTGTGTGTGTGTGTTTGAGAGAAGGGGAGGGTGGCAGCTTATGTGAGTCCACAGGGGCATTGTGGGTAGTTCCCTTGCAGTTTTCTCTTTCTCTCTCTGCCTGGATACAAGCAGAGCAATGCTTCCCTCTTCTTTTTTGTTCCCTCTCGCCATGATTTCAATGCAAATGTGACGACTGTATTTACTGGTGTCAAAAAAAAGCACTTTTTCAACAGTGTAATGCACAACTGCAGGCTGTGCGACCATATAAGGCTGTTTATTAGAGGTAGTGGCACGGTGAAACAAAGGAGCAACATCATATTATTATATTCTGAGTCTCTACTGGAATATCTTTACATGACTTCTAGTTAAAAACTCCTGATTTAGTTTTACTCCTTATTTTAGCCGCTCAATTCAGCCTCTGTCTAAACCATAGTCGAAGGATTTTTTCTTTTTTGTCAACTTCTTGGATAAAACCCGAACATGTGTAAGCTAAAATCCAATCTGAAGCAACCAAGACCATTTATGGGCAAGCACAACAAGGGAGGGTAGATAAAAAAAACATCACACATTTTCATTTAGGTTTTAAAGCCCTGACTTTTGTCTTGCAGGCAGCATTTTCGACATTGTAACACGATATCAATAACAAAAAAAATTGTGTCGTACAGCTGAAATTTGACCGTATGCAGACGACACCATGTTCTGTATTCTGTGTCGGATACATAGACTGTATATAAGAAATGGACGTAACATCCATGACGTCACCCATTGGTTTTTTGGACTGCTGCTCGGAGGCCAATAGTATCGGATCTGAGCAGCGCCATCTTGAACATTTCTGGTGCATGCTGGGAAAAATAAAAACAGGGATTCTACTTATATGGGCATCAGGAGGAGCATGAGGCGCCCTCCTGAACCTGTGAACCAATCAACCTGTCAATCACGACGTAGCCACGCCCTAATGCATACCCTGCTTTATCGTCACATATAAAATCAGGGAGGCCAAAATGTCCCAAATGAACATCATACTGCATTGAAGAAGGCTTTAAACTAGCGATTGAGACCATAAACACATTTTGAAAACGTTTACTGAGGTTAGAAATCAAGTGAGAAGTTGGTGAATTCTCCATTGACTTGTATAGAGACGGAAACCCTAACCCAGTCAAAACAGACGGGTTTAATTTGACCTGGGAGGACGACACAAAGATTTAAAACACCATAAACAGACGACACAGTTACATATTGACATAGTGAACATAGTGGAGCATTTAGATATTTCCCTCAGGAGTTGGTAGAGAGCAAAAAAAAAGAGCTAAAAGAGAGTGAATAATGGACTGGTGGACAGAGACAGGACTCCAAATGAATAATAATGTTGCTGTGTATCTGCTCGATGTGGAAACAAACAACTGTTGGGTAACAAGTTCAATACATCAACCTGAAAGCTGATGAGTGTTGTATTAACAGCTTGTTTCTGCTGCTCCGAAGGGGCCAAAAACAAAAAGTCAGTTAATGCATTTTTTATAACTAATTTATAGTCACAATGTTGAAACACAAAGAAACTGTTTATTTCCTGTGCTCTCTATATTTTCTGTTGGACAAATATTGATTCGGGTTTGTCCAGTTTAATGGTAACATTTATAAATCACTGAACAATCCAAGAAATGAGCTGTCGGGTGATGGATTAGGTTGGGTTTTTCTTTGGTCCAGCCCACAACGCACTTGCTATTTGCAGTTTTCATAAAACCAGGAACAGAAATGACTATTTTACTATTTTACTTGAGTATTACTCTGACACTTCTTCAACACTATATATTTATAAGCAGCCATGTTTTCTGCTTTAACCTTCGGGTCCCTTCCTTCCTTCTGTCCTTCCTTCTGTCCTCCCTTCTTTCCTTCCTTCCTTCGTTCCTCCCTTCCTCCTTCTCTTTCTTTCCTTCCCATTACCATCCTTCCTTCCTCCCTCCCTTCCATCCTTCCTTCCTCCCTCCCTTCCTTCCTTCCTTCTTCCTCCCTCTCTTCCATCCTTCCTTCCTCCCTTCCTTCCTTGACTCGAGGACAACAGAATGATTAAGTGAGTGTGAAACTATTCTGGCGAAAGTTATTGATCTCTTTGTCTCCACCAGTCAGTGTTTTTACCTCAGCAGTTCAATTGTTGTGCATCCACACAACTCAAAAACAAAAGAAGAAGAAAAAAACCTCTGGGTGGAAACCCCGCTCATGTTTTTCTGCTTCCTGCATGCTGTGCAGGAAGATGTCTTGTGCCTGCAGCTTCCTCACAGTTGGCGGTCTGCTCTCTCTCCGGCTGTTTGCTTCCAATAAATCAGCCCCTGACGCTCGAGGCCTTGCAGCTATTTGAGCATGATAGCATCCCAATGTACATAGTTATGTTACAAGAGTCCTGTCCAAGCCAGAGGAGAAGGAGCTCCGTGCACGCCCATCTCCTTTACTCTCCAAATATGCTTTTAATATTTCATTCAGCATAAATCTTTCATTTGAGTTTGGGTTAATTGAGTTGCCTTTTGTGTCTCAGAAATACATGACAGTTATATCTGGGAGGGTTCACAGGCTCTTTGATGCATTCAGAACCAACAGAGAGAGTCAGAGTGAGAGAGAGACAGACAGTTAATATTCTCCCTCTGTAAGTCTTTTATCCTCCTCCTTCCTCCTTTCACGCTTCACACATCCTTCTCAGACCATCTGGGTGCTGGCGGGGCTCATCTAACCCTGCTGCTGCTGCTCTCTCCTTATGCCTGACAACATCACACACAACTACCAAACACTTAGCTGTGTGCAAAACTGAAAGAACTCAAGCTAACTGGTACAAGACAAGACAAGCAGATTTTAGTGTTTTACAGGAGCTTAGATGCTGTGCAGAAAACACACATGCATATTGCATCGAATAGGACTGAACGTCACAGTATGTCAGCCTTTTTGACTTGACGATAACTTTACTGTCTTTGCATAATTTATTGACTCCTGTCTGAGAACTGTCTGATCCTCTTTTATGGAGCATTAAAAAAACTAAATGATGACACACGGCCAATAAGTTAAGAAGGCTTCCCCCAGTTTAAACTTTCAAAATATCAGTTTTTGGTCAACAACATGAATTCAAATGTCAAAATTCATTAGAAATTAAACTTGACAGAAAAGATTTGTGTGGATTACACTTGCATCATAGACTGTATATAAAATGGACGTAACATCCGTGACGTCACCCATTGGTTTGTGGACTGCTGCTTGAAAGCGAATAGTATCGGATCTGAGCAGCGCCATCTTGAAAATTTCAGGTGCATGCTGGGAAAAATAAAAACAGGGATTCTACTTATATGGGCATCAGGAGGAGCATGAGGCGCCCTCCTGAACCTGTGAACCAATCAACCTGTCAATCACGACGTAGCCACGCCCTAATGCATACCCTGCTTTATCGTCACATATAAAATCAGGGAGGCCAAAATGTCCCAAATGAACATCATACTGCATTGAAGAAGGCTTTAAACTAGCGATTGAGACCATAAACACATTTTGAAAACGTTTACTGAGGTTAGAAATCAAGTGAGAAGTTGGTGAATTCTCCATTGACTTGTATAGAGACGGAAGTCCTTATGACACCAAAACGGTCGCCCCCTGGTGGCCTTTTGATAGAATGCAGTTTTAAGTTACTTCCGCGTTGGCATCATTTCAGAGGACCGGAACTCCCCGTCTGGTTTTTGCACACGCAGACCTTTAGTAAATCAGGCCCTAAGAGTCTTCACCCTTCACTCCTGAACTCTCAGCATCCACAGTCTTCTTCCTGTATATATTCAGACTAAACTAAACGTCCAGAATCTGCTTTTTTTCCTCCACCGTCTCCGGTCAGCGGTCTGGTCCCTCAGCTGTCAGCGTGTCACTTCCTCCGCTGCAGCGATGACGAGTGACACCAACACCAAATGTCCAACATGTCTCAGTTTCTCGATGTAAAACAGACGGATGTGAGACTTGAGACTGTGAGTGAGCGCTTTGACTCGGGAGCTTTGAAACCCGTCTTTTCATCCTGTTTAGAGGACAGACTTCCTTCACATTTCACCTCTCTGTTCATCCACTAAGACGCCTTTCAGCTGCTCAAAGGGAACAGAGGAGGAGCTGAATCAGCATCGGTCACCTTCAAAGTCTTCCAATGATTCTCCTCTTACAATTACATTTATGAAACATTATACATAACAGGCATTATCAGACCTTATTGAGTGTTTCTCTGGGCTGAACATCACCAGATTGAGCCAAATAAAAAGGCTAAACAAGGACAGTGATGATGTCACAGCTGGCAGAGAAAAGAGAGAAAAGAGAGAAAAGAGAGAAAAGAGAGAAAAGAGAGAGAGGAGCATTGGCGGCGTTTTAAAAACCTAGCAAACCATCAATGAGTCTGAACGCTGCGGCCAGATTTAGCCTCATCGCTGCTGCTGCTGCCTGGAAAATTAACCTTCCTGTGGTCAAATTGACCCGTCTGTTTTGACTGTTCCTTCTTTCCTCCCTTCCTTCCTTCCGTCTGTCCTTCCTTCCTCCCTCCCTCCTTCTCTCTTTCTTTCCTTCCTCTCTCTTTCCTCTCTTCCTTCTTTCTTTCCTCCATCCCCATTTCTTCCTTCCTTCTGTCCCTCCTTCCTTCCTCCCTCCTTCTGTCCTTCCCTCCTTCCTTCCTTTCCTCTGTCCTCCCTCCCTTCCTCCCTCCTTTCCTTCCTTCCTCCCCCCTTTCCTTCCTTCTTCCTCCTTCCTTCCTCCCTCCCTCCTTTCCTTCCTTCCTTCCTTTCTTTCCTTCCTCCCTTCCTCCTTTCCTTCCTTCTTCCTCCCTCCCATCCTTCCTTCCTTGACTCGAGGACAACAGGAGGGTTAAATAAATGATAATAATTCATGAACTTCCTGCTGGAGGACTTGTTTCTATAGCTGGAGGACGCAGTTGAAACGACCATCAGAATACATTAGAGTCTATTGATAGAACAGTCAAAGCACTGTTTACATCACACAAAGGTTTTCACACATAGGGAAATCATTTCTGCTTCGACATTAAACTAAAGTAACATCATCACAATATTATAAAGAAAGTAGAGTTTCTCCTCTAAGTCTATCGTAAGGATTAAAATAAGGCCTTAAATACTAATCTCTTCTGCTCTGTGCAGTGCTTCTCTTAGCTCCTTTACACCAGACCTCAGTGCAGCATTTCACTGCATATATTAAAGCCACGCAGTGCAAAGTGACTCTGAGTTTTGACACTGCAAAATATCACTGCTGTCTCTCCTCTCTCTTTCTTATTAGCTGCGTGCTAAACATTAATTTAACCCTCCTGTTGTCCTCGAGTCAAGGGAGGAAGGGAGGAAGAAGGAAGGAAGGAAGGGAGGAAAAAGGAAGGAAGGAAGGGAAGAAGGAAAGGAGGGAGGAAGGAAGAAGGAAAGGAGGGAGGAAGGAAGGAGGGAAGGAAGGAAAGGAGGAAGGAAGGAAGGAATGGAAAGAAGGAAGGGGAGGAAAGGAAGGGAGGAAGGAAGGAAGGAAGGGAAGAAGGAAAGGAGGGAGGAAGGAAGAAGGAAAGGAGGGAGGAAGGAAGGAGGGAAGGAAGGAAAGGAGGAAGGAAGGAAGGAATGGAAAGAAGGAAGGGAGGAAAGGAAGGAAGGAAGGTAGGTAGGAGGGAGGGAGGAAAGAAGGAAGGAAGGTAGGAGGGAGAAAGGAAAAGAGGAAGGGAGGAAAGAAGGACAGAGGAAAGAAGGTAGGGGGGAGGAAAGAAAGAGAAGGAGGGAGGAAGGAAAGGAAGGAAGGAGGGAAGGAAAGAAGGAGGGAGGAATTTGACACTCAGATTGCAAAAATACACAGATTAGCTCAATCTCTTGTCTCTCCTCTCTTTCTTATTAGCTGCATGCAAAAACACTCGAGCTGCAGCTTCTCGTTTATTTAGCCGACGCTGACCGGTGGCAGGTCGTATCATCTGTCGCTGCTTAATGATAACACCACGAGTATCTCTATGACACAACTATTCAGATCGGAAACAGTCCTGCTGCGAGGCGGTGTTGAGCCGGAGCTACAGATGAATGTATTTAAAGGCTTTATCAGATGCTAAAAACACTGATGCACGGCGGTTTGTAAGATTCCTTTTCTCTTTCCTTCCTTCTTCCCCCTTCCTCCCTCCCTCCCTCCTTTCCTTCCTCTGTCCTCCCTTCCTTCCTCCCTTCCTCCCTCCTCTCCTCCCTCCCTCCCTTCCTTGACTTGAAGACAACAGGAGGGTTAAAGGCTTTATCAGATGCTAAAAACACTGATGCACGGCGGGTTGTAAGACTCACATAGAGGATTTTTACCAATCTGGAAAGTTTTAGGAACTATTTTATCTCTTGTCACGAGGTAAACAGTGAAATATGCATTCATGTTACAAATTATCCAACAGGAATGAGCACTCACATGTATGTGACTGGCCCACGCAGCGCTCTGGATGACGCTACTTGTTACAGTTAGGTTTTTTTGCATTGGCACCAAAGCCGTCTGCAGCCTGGTATCTGTGATCTTTGCAGCTACTATAATATATATGCACTAATAATATAATTAAATACTGGTATATTCTATACTATATAGTGTTTTCTAACTCCTATAACTCTAACAGAGTGACACATCTTTTCTCTCATATTCAAGAATCACATTCTCCAGTTAAATCTTCATTCATGTCAGATTAATAATGTAAAATGATAAACTTCAGCAGTGTTGTAGCTTCTAGTTTCTTTATGTTTAGTCTACAATTATAATTTTAATGTGTCAGATACATATTTAATCTCTTGACTCTGTATTGAAAGATACTCGTTATAAAAAAAATAATACTCCAATTGGGATCATTGTCATAACATTTCCCCTGTAGGACTAATAAAATAATATCTTCTCTAATCTTACATGTTACTGTATTCATGCAATTAACTGCAATCTGCATATAAACAGACGTAGAGTAATACACATATGGAGATATGGTTTATATACAGTAGAAACTTAATGACTCATTAATGACCAGAGCATCAGAAAACTTGAATTAATTATGATTTTACCCTAAATAGACACAGCTGTACATGTTGTCTAGGTTAATTTAGAGTAACAGATTCATAATAATTTACCAAAGTCAGGATTTGAAGCTGCATTTGAACCCACTGTACCACCATTTACAGTCAATGCATGCAGAATAGATTTACTGTACAAGCATCTGACTGAAGTGCTGAGTCAAGAAGATGCAGAAATTAACATGTAAAGCAATAAATGAAAGATTGACAGCTGTTTCAGATTCCTCGCTGCTTATTTAAATAGATTCAAAATCCTGCAATGAAACATGCTCTTTTAAAAAAAAATTCAAACGGCGCTGCTTTGCTTCTCCACCTCGCTGTCATTTGAGGTCGTTTCATCTCCTCGGCTTGTTGGCACACACACACTCCACACTCCACAGAGGGATTATGATTTTCTGGCAGAGGGCAGAGCTGGAGCGCTACGCAGGAAAAATGCTATTATGTAAAAATATGAAGCTTACTCTGCACTCTCTCTCTCTCTCTGTGTGTGTGTGTGCCTCATTCTCAGCAACAAAACGCACAAACAAAACGGCATGAACTGATATCTGCAGCATTTTAAAGGGTCGTTCCAGACACTTTTATGCATCAGTGAAAGTGTTATGTGATAGATTTACTGCATCATCATGAGCTCAAGATGCTTTAGGAGTTAATATCATCATTCATAATTAATTTCAACTCTTTCTTTTATATAAAGGAAGTCTGGAGGCTGCAAAACAAGAAGTCCTTGATGTGTTTTTTAGCAGGCAAAGTCATAAATTGTGGTGTTGGAAATCAAGCAGAAACTATAATAAGCTGAAAGTATCGTCTCCAAAATCTGAAACCAAGAGCTGCCGAGGAACATTAGAGAGAAATAAAAAGAAGTGTTTGAGATCCAAGTTTCTGCTTGCCAGTTAAATTAATATTTACTCCCATTATCACTCCAATAAAGTTTACTCAAACAAGACGACCGCATCCTCAACAATGTTGGAGAATGAAAACAATGAATGGAAAAGTAAGAGGAAGTGAAATAGACCTGCAGATGTCTGGACGGTAGCTGATGTTTTATATTATCTTTTATATCTGGAGTTTTATTGAGAGGCATTAAGCAACAAGGCGACTTTAATGAGGTTGGACACTGATGATACTTTAACCCTCCTGTTGTCCTCGAGTCAAGGAAGGAAGGACGGGAGGAAGAAGGAAGGAAAGGAGGAAGAAGGAATGGAAAGGAGGGAGGAAGGGAGGAAGGAAGGAAAGAAAGGAGGGAGGAAGGGAGGAAGAAGGAAGGAAAGGAGGGAGGAAGAAGGAAGGAAAGGAGGAAGGGAGGAAGAAGGAAGGAAGGAAAGGAGGAAGGGAGGAGGAAGGAAGGAAGGGAGGAAGAAGGAAGGGAGGAAGGAAGGAAGGAAAGGAGGGAGGAAGGGAGGAAGAAGGAAGGAAAGGGGGGAGGGAGGAAGGAAGGGAGGAAGAAGGAAGGAAAGGAGGAAGGAAGGAAGAAGGAAGGAAAGAAGGAAGGGAGGAAGAAGGAAGGAAGGAAAGGAGGAATGAAGGGAGGAAGGAAGGAAGGAAGGAATGGAGGGAAGGAAGGAAGGGAGGAAAGAAGGAACAATTCAAACAGATGGGGTCAATTTGACCCGGGAGGACGACACAAAGGTTAAATATATCAAAATATATAACATATATTTGTATTATTAGAAAGTAAACAAAGTGCTGTTGCTATAGTAATGGACAGACAGTACTCCAGTAAAATCATTTTCTCATCCTTTAAAATGGAAAAGCTTGGATTAATACATATATAAATAAAACTGTAATATGTAGAGAGTCCCCTCCCTGTATGGGATAATGATTGACCCGTCTGTTTTGACTGTTCCTTCCTTCCTTCCTCCCTCCTTCTCTCTTTCTTTCCTTCCTCTCTCTTTCCTCCCTTTCTTCCTTCCTTCTGTCCTTCCTCCCCCTCCCTCCTTCTTTCCTTCCCTCCTTCCTTTCTTTGCTTCCTTCCTTTCCTTCCTCCCTTCCTCCTCCCCTCCTTTTCTCTTTCTTTCCTCCCTCCTACCTTCCTCCCTTCCTCCTTTCCTTTCCTCCCTTCCTCCTTCCTCCCTTCCTTCCATCCTTCCTTCCTCCTCCCTTCCTTCCTCCTTTCCTTCCATCCTTCCTTCTTCCTCCCTTCCTTCCTTGACTCAAGGACAACAGGAGGGTTAATTTAATACATATATAAATAAAACTGTACTATTTAGAGAGTAGAGAATGATTGGCCTGAAGTCACATGACCATATACCCAATCCATCTCAGTAGAGCCCCCGATTGGCTGATACACATCTGCATGCACAGATGCATCTCTTCTCTATGCAGTAACCTCCACTCTACTTCTACTTCTACATTTTTTTATTTGCCTTCAAATAAACATTGAACTCTCATCATTTCCCCCACTGAATCCCACCTGCTACATCTCCACGCTCGGCTCACTCTAATAACCTCCCGTCTTCAAGTAAAACACAGTTCAGCCTGTGCTGTAATTTCTCTTATTTCTCTCATATCTACACCTACACCTCCTCACTCCCACACAAGCACTCACATATCAAGGAAAACTGTTGGTTCACTGCAGCTCCACAGTCAACCATTTTCATCTATCTAGTGGAAAGATTGAAGGTTTATTTTGCTGTCGGACGAGAGCATCAGTGAAATAATCAGAATGTGGATGTAAATAATAGAAAAGGTGAAGGAGCGGCCGCCTCATCTGTGACAGATGCTTCAGAAATGAGGCTATAGATATCTACTGCATGGCTAAAAATAACCCTGCAGGATGGTACCGGTAATTGAAAACAGATGTGGAGGAAAGGAACAGAAGAGGATGTTCTCTCTCTTTTCTTTTGGTGTGTGTGTGTGTGTGTGTGTGTGTGTGTGTGTTTGTGTGTGTGTGTGTGTGTGTGTGAGTGTCTTTTGGTCTGTTTCACCTCCTATCAAACAGTCGTAGGTCCAGAGAGACAAAGAGAGACGGTGAGATAGGAAGGCAGAGAAGTGTTGGGACACTCAGACAAAGACAGGATGTGATTGTGAGAGTGACGTTTGGTTTTCTTTGGTCTGAATCTTGAACCGATCGGATTAGATTCACGTTAAAGTGGAACGACCTAGAAATTCAGACTCTGATGAAACGCTTTGGAAAATCCCCCAATTGTCATACATTCAAACATTTTATCCACCAATTTATTTCCTTTAATGTCCCTCATGGTGGTGATTTTT
Source organism: Scomber scombrus (assembly GCF_963691925.1). Classification (NCBI taxonomy): domain Eukaryota; kingdom Metazoa; phylum Chordata; class Actinopteri; order Scombriformes; family Scombridae; genus Scomber; species Scomber scombrus. The sequence goes on along the minus strand of NC_084983.1, from coordinate 27,894,017 downwards.
TAAAACACTATTTATTTTTATTATGTCCACACATTGAGTCGAGCTTGAGAAGTTGTTGACCTGAAAGAACTGCTGAAACATTTGCTCTTTAACCCGATTAGTCAATTGACAGAAAGCTTATTGACAAGAATTTTGATAATTGTTTAACCCTCCTGTTGTCCTCGAGTCAAGGAAGGAAGGGAGGAAGAAGGAAAGAAAGGAGGGAGGAAGGGAGGAAGGAAGGAAGGAAGAAAGGAGAGACGAAGGAAGGAAGAAGGAAGGAAAGGGGGGAGGAAGGAAGGAAGGAAGAATGAAGGAAGGGAGGAAGGAAGAAGGAAGGAAGGAGGAAAGGAAGGAGGGAAGGAAAGGAGGGAGGAAGGAAGGAAAGAAGTAAGGGAGGAAGTTAGGGGGGAGGAAAGAAGGAAGGAGGGAGGGAGGGAGGAAGGAAGGAAGGAAGGAAGGAAGGGAAGAAGGAGGGAGGGAGGAAGGAAGGAAAGAAGGAGGGAAGAAAGGGGGATGGAGGAAGGAAAGAAGGAAGGGAGGAAAGAGAAAGGAAGGAAAGAAAGAAAGGAGGGAGGGAGGAAGGACAGACAGAAGGAAGGAAGGGAGGAAGCAAGGAACAGTCAAAACAGACGGGTTCAATTTGACCCGGGAGGACGACACGAAGGTTAAACATTAATTCATCAAGAAAAAAATGCTGGCTGAACATTTGCTGGTTCGAACTTGTCAACTATGACAGTATCATTGTAAATTGAAAATCTTTGACTAAACATTAAATTAGTTGGTTGCAAAAATAGTAAAAAATGCAGATTCATTCCATTCTTGTATTTTCCTTATTCTATGTATTATATGTTTGCAGGTGTACAATATATACTGATCTACTGTATTAAATACCTGCACGGAAATACTAAAAATCAGCCTATAAATCACATTAAGAAAGAAACATGCAGGTTAAAGGGGCAAAAATTTGGTACATTTAATCAATTTCAATTAAATCTTTTTGTCAGATTTTTGCAGAAGTAAAGTCAAGTGGTGCAACTTTGCCATTGGAGAAATATTCAAGTGATATTTTGGGAGTTTGCAGAGTTAATATTATTCAAAATCAGATTAATTTATCCATCTGTCCATTCGTTCCTTTCATGCAGAACATCAACACCTTTCTGATTCCTTGTGTTTTGTGCAGTGATTTCCTGCACTCACTCAGTACAGCTTCTGTTCTCTATCCTCAATGTAACGACGTCGTTCTCACTTGGACATATGAAGCCGACTGAGACAGTAAACAGTGCAGATATATCCACTAAATCCCTCCACACAGACGCAGTGAGACAGGCAGGTAAACAGACAATCAGTCCGCAGGAGGCTGCATCACTTCAGCCTATTTCTGTCAGACTCCCACTGAGAGCCGAAGGTGCTAAGCCAGGTTATAACCGTCTGCTGTGTGAGACGCTGAGAGAGAAACATATTGAAAGCAGCAGAGAGAATGGCAATACTGTCGGTAATTAACACAATGGGATCCTTCATTTTCATTTCTTTGGTAAGAACAGAGACATAACAGCTTAAAAATAACATTTATAGCATTAAAAACAGTCTTAAAACCATTTAAAAAAAAACCATTAGGGCTGGATATTGTTAAAAAATTACAATACCAATGCCAATCCAAGTGCCATTAAAGTTATACCAATACCAAGTGAATGCCACCAGTCCTCCACATATAAATGATAACATTTTTACACATTTGCATTTTGAAAGTCTAAATTATTAATATTTAATGCTTGCAAGTCCATACAAATAGTCCTATTTTCTAGCTCCGGGTGCAAAAAGGATCGATTGCAGGTATCGATTGATGGGAGACGTTTCAATACTGCTTGGTATTGATTTATTTTGGTCGCTACCTTAAAGTTATTGAGTACCGATACCAAGCCCTAGACAACATAATGGTAAAAATGAACCTTTTATTTAGAAGTTAAGAGGCTGATTGTGCCACCAATAAAGCCGATGTTCAGACTGTAAAAAGGTGCTGTGCTTGTGTGGCCCATGGATGGTATTGTAAGAGCTCTTAGCCAATTTTCCCCCAGTGGTCACTCGCGGTATTGCAGCTATAAAAGAGCATTTTCCCGATAGACCACCATTGAAAAAGAGACATCTGTAAAACTGTTGACAGGACATCCAGAAAGTGCAGAACAATTATGACTCTCACTTTCGATTATGAATTATTGATCCACGGAGGTTTTATATTAGTAAAAGTTTGGAACGCCAAAAAACAATATAATGCAAAAGGATCTTACAACTCTGTATTTGGTCTGATTTTCAGTTTAAAATGACGCCGTTATCCATATTTCATCGTCACAGTTTAAGTGCTATTTTCAAGTCAACGCCAAGATAACATGGTGGAAATATGGACCAATATGGATGAAAATGCTGGCATCGTCAACATTGTGGTCTGTGGATTAGAGTTACAACATTTAGAAAACTATTCGGTAATTATTATATAATCTCATCAAATCTAATTTAACATGTTATATAATGGAATAATCGTTTTAGTCTTTTTTTTAAAAAGCTAAAATTCTCACATTGAGCTTTTAGTACATGACATTAAACTGAATATTTCTGAACATTGGACAGTTGGTCAGACAAATTAAAACAATTGAAGACATGAACATGAACTATAAAGGCAGAGCAAGGCAGCTTTATTTATATAGAGCATTTCATACCAAGGGGCAACTCAATGTGCTTTACATAAAAACAAACATTTAACAGTAAGAATTGGAAACATAGAACATAAAAACATACAATTTAAAAAAAAGCCAAAACCTAATAATAGTAAAAATTGGAAACATTAAAACATACAATTAAAACTAGACTGAAATAGAGCATAAAATATGAGTTTGCAGCATAAAATGTATGAAGTTTTAAAGGGCGATTTTCACTATTTTCTGATATTTTATAAATGAAAAGTTGCAGCTCTACTGTGATATATCCAGAAGTATGCAGACGTTGTTCCTGGAAACAAACCCTGAGGTTTACTTTTTAAAAGATATTGATTTAAAACTTAAATTAGCAGCAGACAATTGAGCAGTTCATAAAACCAACACCATCTAAGTATATAATAAGCGTAATGTGTCAGAAACGAGGCTGTGGTGGTGTGTGTGTGTGTGTGTGTTTGTTTGTGTGTGTGTGTGTGTGTGTGTGTGTGTGTGAGTCTGCAGCTCTCTTCTGTCTGTCTGTTTAGTTGTGAGCAGCCTGGAGCTGCCGAGCGTCGCTCCATTAATCTAATTATCAGAGTGGAATCACAGATTGGAGGGATTAGGCAGGACAGGAGCTCTCTCCGCTAAAGCAGCTGATTTGAAGATGTCTGTTAATCTCGCTCGTCTGGCGGCTCATTACTTTTATAAATTGACATTTTGCTTTTCGGTTTGCAAAAGTAATCCTGGCGTTTTCCCCCCCCGAGTGAGATGATGTCAGCAGTTTCTTTGCTCAGAGGCACTTCAGCTGATCTTGTTTCAAAGACAATCTCAGTGTCTCAGCAGCTGCCGCCCCTTTAATGAAGTTTTATCTCCTTTTATTTGATTGTGTGATGGCTCTGGTTTCCCCTTCACAGGATTTATAACGCTCATTCTGCTCGAGTCAAAGTTATCGCCTGGATCTGAGAGGATTGAAGGTGGAGATACAGACTGCAGAGGTTAATAATATAATAATAATAATAATAATAATAATAAACTATATTTATAGAGCATTTTTCAAAATCCAAGTTACAAAGCAGCAAAATACACAAATCATAAAATAAAATAAAATAAATGAAAACAATTCAATGTAGAAAAAGGCAAGAATAGATCATATCCTGTTGTCCTCGAGTCAAGGAAGGAAGGAAAGGAGGAAGGAAGGAAAGAAGGAAGGAAGGAAGGAAAGGAGGAAGGAAGGGAGGAAGAAGGAATGAAAGGAGGAAGGAAGGGAGGAATGGAGGAAGAAGGAAGGAAGGACAGAGCGTAGAAGGAAGGGAGGAAGGTAGGGGGGAGGAAAGAAAGAGAGGAAGGACATTAGAAGGGAAGGAAAGAAGGAAGGAGGGAGGGAGGAAGGAAGGACAGAAGGAAGGGAGGTAATTGAGAGGAAGGAAGGACAGAAGGAAGGGAGGAGGGAGGAAAGAAGGAACAGTTAAAACAGACGGAGGTTAGATAAAAGCTAAATTAAATCTCAAATAAAATCAGGAAAGGCTCTCCGATTAAAAATATGTTTAAAGATGGGATTTAAAAGATGAAATGTTCCACTTTAAAGCTTTTCTGTTGACGTAACACACAAACTTTAACATCAGTTCTGTGCGTTTTCTACAATAGATCCACACATCCTTTAAACATTTCCCCAAAAACAAACCAACTTCATGCCAGTCGCCCCAAGAAACAACAATGAAGGCGGCTTCACGTTAAGGAAGCAGTGACTTTAACACTCACCACATGTTTCTGTAACCTTAACAACGTGTCTAAAGCTCAGCAGACCTGAACCACAGCGATGTCATAAAACTGCATTATTGTTTAACAGTGAAGTGTGAACGGTTTGTAAAGCTCAGACAGAATGTTGTTAGGAAACGTCTCTCTGTGTCATTTGGTTGTTTAGCCTTCTTTCCTCCCTTCCTTCCTCCTTCCTTCCTTCCATCTGTCCTTCCTTCCTTCTTTCCTCCATCCCCCTTTCTTCCTTCCTTCTGTCCTTCTTTCCTTCCCTCCTTCCTTCCTTTCCTTCCTCCCTCCCTCCTTCTCTCTTTCTTTCCTGCCCCCTACCTTCCTCCCTTCCTTCTTTCCTTCCTCCCTTCCTTCCTTCTTTCCTCCGTCCTTCCTTCCTTTCCTCCCTTCCTTCTTTCCTTTCTTCCCTTCCTTCCTCCCTCCTTTCCTTCCTTCCTTCTTCCCTACTTTCCTTCCTTCTTCCTTCCTCCCTTCCACCCTCCCTCCTTTCCTTCCTCCCTTCCATCCTCCTTTCCTTCCTTCTTCCTCCCTTCCATCCTTCCTTCCTCCCCTTTGTCCTTCCTTCTTCCTCCCTCCCTTCCTTGACTTGAGGACAACAGGAGGGTTAATTTGGAGGATTTATGCCACAAATGATGCATCTGAAACTAGGCTGAAGGACAGTTTCCTTCAAACTTGTAAACAAACTGCTTCTGTTCAGTAAAGCTGGAATCTGTAAGGTGTAAACATCTTTCTTTCTCCTGGCTACACCAGAAGATGATGAGCACATGTCGGAGTTTGTGCAGCATTGAGCATCAAAGACGAGCTCAGATCTGAAAGATTTCGGAGGTCTGGAGCCGAGTGATAAGACGGCGAGAAAGAGAGAGAGAGAGAGAGAGAGCGGCAAATGTCACGCTCTGAGAGTCTGTTTTTGATTTGTTGAATTTGTTTTCTTTTGTGTTTGTGCGGCAAAACAGTCGGTCCTCTCAGTTTAAAGAGGCACATGAATTATTGAGCATACTGAAACCACCGCCCCTGTTTTTGTTTTGTTTAACCCTCCTGTTGTTCTCAGGTCAATTTTGACCAAAGAGGGCAACAACTCAAAAATGAAGTATACTTTTTGTGATGTAGTTGTGTAGCTCAAGTGTCAAGGAAAGTGGCAGGCAGACTCAGGCTGTAGTTTGAACAAGTAAAAACCATAGACTGTATATAACATGGACGTAACATCCGTGACGTCACCCATTGGTTTGTGGACTGCTGCTTGGAAGTGAATAGTATCGGATCTGAGCAGCGCCATCTTGAAAATTTCCGGTGCATGCCGGGTAAAATAAACTTATATGGGCATCAGGAGGGGCATGAGGCGCCCTCCTGAACCTGTGAACCAATCAACCTGTCAATCACGACGTAGCCACGCCCTAATGCATACCCTGCTTTATCGTCACATATAAAATCAGGGAGGCCAAAATGTCCCAAATGAACATCATACTGCATTGAAGAAGGCTTTAAACTAGCGATTGAGACCATAAACACATTTTGAAAACGTTTACTGAGGTTAGAAATCAAGTGAGAAGTTGGTGAATTCTCCATTGACTTGTATAGAGACGGAAGTCCTTTTGACACCAAAACGGTCGCCCCCTGGTGGCCTTTTGATAGAATGCAGTTTTAAGTTACTTCCGCGTTGGCCTCATTTCAGAGGACCGGAACTCCCCACCTGCTCTAAACCTACATCTCTCCCTTTAAATAGTCCCTCCTCTCATTTAGGCTGAACCATTACTGCAGGGGCAGACATGAAATCAGCCCTTTAACTGAGTAAAATAAATCCCCCCATGCTTAGTCCAACCCACTGACATCACCAGTGTATAAATACAGGAAGTAGTTGGGCGGTTCTCCCTTTTGTTTGGTAAGCACATGGTGGGCATGGTAAGTAACAAAGAAAGACAATGCATAACTTATGAACTCAGATCTAAACCCAATAAAGATTAACCTTATACATGTCTGTTTTACTTTGACCTTACTTTCACCGACTTTGTCACACTTTTATTATCTATATCTATATCTATTGACCAAAATGTTCAAAAATATGTATAAATATGTGGTTACCCTCCTGTAGTCTTCCCATCGACCGTGACCCAGTTTAGTTTGACAGTTTTTTAAAGCATAAAGTATAAATTATTACCCATTTCTGTGTTAGACCTTTTTAGCCGACTTCATTCCAACTTATCACTGCAGGTTTTACACATGTGTTTGGAAATGATGGTCAATAGGCCTCATTTAAATGAAAGTATACCTAATTTTTGAGTTGGTGCCTGTTGTCCTCCTGGGTAAAAATTGGCTTGAAGACAACAGGAGTGTTAAGTTATTCCTCGATTGTCTAAAATAGTTGCTGATTAGCTTTTTGTCTATCGACTGTGTATGTTGACATGAAAAAGGGATCTTTGTGTTTGAAGGTTGGTGATCGCTGCATTAGAGTTTGGTTGGTCAGCAGAGATTTGTTATATGTGTCACAATGACTCAATCGAAAGGCTTTCAAGCGTGACATGCATTATATACACACACACACACACACACACACACACACACACACACACACACACACACACATTAACTACACCATGAACACACTGACGAATAACACCCATCCCCCACAAACACACAGCACATGTCCTGTATGTTCGAATAGAAAATGTGATCTACAGAACAGCAGAAATGAACAAGCCGACCAGATTTCACATGAAGCAAAAGTTAATATCGCAATAATTTTACATGTTTAATTTGCTAAATTTAAGTGCCAATAAGTCAAAAATGGTCACCAAACAACACAAAGCTCTTTGCCAGGAATTCGGAGCTGCAGAAAGAGTGTGGAGAGGAAAGAAGGAACTATTTTCAGGCTCCAGACAGACCAACAAACACAAGAAATATGCAATGTTTTTTTTTAATTCCCCTTACAAAGCCTGTCAGTTGTTTATTGAGCTAACATGTTCACAGGCAGCTATTAATAGTACTAGTAAAAGTATGACGAAATGTACCAATCCAGAATTAAAAACAGCCATTGATGACATACAGAACATTTAATTTCTGTGCTGTATTATCGTTTGGTTTGTTATTCTAGTGGATAATCTGGACAAAGGTAAACATTTCCCAGCAGGCTAAAAATGTTGGCTGCTGATAAAGTTTTGATATTAGTCCAATAAAAGGGCTTTTTTTCCCTCTAAGTGCCACATTAGACCAATATTTAACAGTCTTGCATTGGGAAGAAGGAAATGTCAGTGTATTATCATGTTTATGAATGAGCAGTTTCAATGCGAGTTTCAAAGCAAGGCACTCGTCTTAGTAGCAAGTAACCATGATAGCATAGCAGATTAAAGGAGTAGTTCAACTTTATCACATTGGCTTCCTACATTAGCAAACCCCAGCTACCTTGGAAGAAAAGTTTGTATTATAAAAGAGTCCCACAAGGATTAATATTAGGCTGAATGTCATTGGCTTTACGACTGAACATTGCTTTATCAGTTTATATGCTGATGATACCTTCTTGTACTCGAATCTGTTCTTCCAGGTTTCAGTCTGCTCTTCACCTGTTTTATTGATTTAAAGCTTCTTCTTAACTCCAAAAGAGACTAAATGTTTAGACTTTTGAGTTTCCTACTCCAGTCTATACTCTTAGATACAATACAGCATTATAAGTACTTAGGATTTAGGTTGATTGTGTCATTCAAAAAACAAAAACTCACCGCAAAACTCATGTTGAACACATTAGAATTTTATTGTTTTTATTCAGTTTTCTTCTAAATCTTCCTGACTGGCTCTCCGTAGTGAATGTGCTGCCTAATGTAACCTATAGATTGGATCAAGAGTCTCTGACGCATATAACAAAGGAAACTATGGACCAAAGAGTTTAATTTTTTATGCCAATATTGCCTCTGAAAATACAGACAATATCACCATGTGCAGCTTATGTAATTGTAGTAGCCTATTAAAAAAAAAACAACAAAAAACATTATATAAATTATAATCAGGCGGGGGAGGGCTGTTTGGACTGTCGGGGTTATACTCTATAGCGCTGTCCACTTCTAAAAGGAGAAAGGAGGAGGAAAGAGAGTGTGTTGATGCTCTGAGGCAGCAGTGTGTCCTGATCTTAGACCTCTTGGCAGTTGAAGCAGACGATCTCGTCATGTTGGACGGCAGCCAGCAGCTGCCCTTCCTCTTCCTCACTGTCAACAGTCACAGACGTAAAGACAGAAAACAAACAGGATCCGTCCCTCTGTCGTCTGTAAGGAACAGAGCACGGCCATCTGTCTGCAGGGAAAACAGCATGTTGGGACCCCATGTGGCGTTCTGGCATGGAGCACCGCAACACTGATGACAGCCTCTAATCTACAATAAGACAAAAATGCTTATTTTGCCATTAAATGGTGATGCTGTAGGTCTGGAATAAAAGATGTTTAATTCCTTTTGTTGAGGTTGACAGAGAAGGAAACACTTAAATCCACATACGAGCCAAGATTTAAATATATAGTCCCTCTTTCTGCCCCTCTATCCTTGTATCTGTGTCTGCAGACGTGATATCCCAGCAGGCCGACGTTTGCCTGACTCAGTCTTTGTGCTCCAGCTGAAAACATCTTCGACACACTTTCTGCTTTTTCTGGTCACCGACTCTCTCCACTTTAATCTACTGTTCTCTGCCCTGCCGGGGGAATAACCAGGGTTTTCCTTCTCTCAGCAGAGATTAATTATTTCTTCAACTTCCCTGCAAACTGTTCACAGCACAACTGAAGCGAAAGCACAGACTGCATCTTTATAAAAGAGGCTAATGGTTGACTTGGCCTGTTATGTGGTGGAAATAATGCTGTTCTCTTTTCCGAAGAGTGAATGTTTTTACTGTAACTGAAATATGCAGTAAAATATCCCTGTGACAATAATTTGATGGACTGTTTGAAGGCAGCTGGCCCTGAGTCTGTCTATATTGGCACTGTCAGTCTACATATGGCAGCTCTGAGGTGTGAATGGATGTGGCTGTAATTATGGATGCATGTTGATACTCCTGGATAAGACAAGGCTGAAAACACTCTGGTCACTACAAATACTGGTTGACACAGCCTGGTTGAAAGGTTTCGTAGCTACAGTTTGCAGCTGGTTTTAGGTCTGATGTGTTCATACATGCAGAAATACTTTATACACACATAGCAGTTTTACTGAAAATCAATGTAAAGATACTCAAGTAAAAGTTTAATCAACTAAATGTATTCAAGTATTAAAATTAAAAGTACTCAGGTTGCAGAATGGGCCTTTTTGCTATTGTATTAATATATTATGCGCATGTTGGCATTTGTGTTTGATTGACAGCAGCTAGAGTGGCGTGTTGGTGCCTGTGTTTGATTGACAGCTGCTGGAGGAGGCGTGTTGGTGCCTGTGTTTGATTGACAGCAGCTAGAGGGGCGTGTTGGTGTCTGTATTTGATTGACAGCTGCTAAAGGGGGCGTGTTGGTGCCTGTGTTTGATTGACAGCTGCTGGAGGAGGCATGTTGGTGTCTGTGTTTGATTGACAGCTGCTGGAGGAGGCGTGTCGGTGCCTGTGTTTGATTGACAGCAGCTGGAGGGGCGTGTTGTTGTCTGTGTTTGATTGACAGCTGCTGGAAGGAGTGTGTTGTTGTCTGTGTTTGATTGACAGCAGCTGGAAGGAGTGTGTTGGTGTCTGTGTTTGATTGACAGCTGCTGGAAGGAGTGTGTTGGTGTCTGTGTTTGATTGACAGCAGCTGGAGGGTGTCATGAGAATTAATTGGATTACCCTTAATAAAGGAGCCTGGATTCGAAATAACAAAGTTTAAGTTGAATTTATTTAGCTTGTACAAGCGGAGCGTTTCACCAATGCAACAGACAAGAGTTACAGAAGAAAAGGCTCCTCGTGGAGCGTGATCAGAAAGGTTTTATGCTACATGATCCCAGGCCCCTCTCACAACTGACAGACACAGGTATCACGTAACAGTTTCTCAGTTCCAGCAATCAGTAGACAGGCAAAAATCCCCCTGCCTCTTGACCTCTTTGCACCTTCTCCTTTTTGATACAGTAATTTCAGTTTTTAGGTGAAACAAGAAGTATCAAATGTCAAGAACAGTCATATAGAAATAGGAACACACACTGCATGTTTCAAGACATCTGAATTACATCATAATCCTAATTTTTATTAGGGGGGCATGTTGGCATTTGTGTTTGATTGACAGTTGCTGGAGGGGCGTGTAGGTGTCTGTGTTTGATTGACAGCAGCTGGAGGGGGCGTGTTGGCATTTGTGTTTGATTGACAGCAGCTGGAAGTGTGTTGGTGTCTGTGTTTGATTGACAGCAGCTGGAGGAGACGTGTTGGTGCCTGTAGTTGATTGACAGCAGCTGGAGGAGCATTTCTGTGTTTGATTGGCAGCAATTTCCCCCAAACAGTCCATGTCAGAGTGTTAAACTGTTATTTTTCCACATTTTTCTGTAGTTTTATTTCACCTAACCGTGTGACAGATGTGACAATTTCTTGCGGTTCGGCGGCTTTAATGTTACCACAAACTAATGAGTTAATATTTTGAGATGAAACAGGTTAATAAAGGCTTCCAGTAAATGTCTTAATGTGGGTGAGCTAGCAGAACAAAAGGCTGATTTAAGGCAGATATTGTAATCTTTGAGCAGTTCCTCCCACTCAGCGCTCCGCTCTGTTACTAAACAATCCACCCACATTTTTCTCTGGGAGTCAGTGCAGCTTATTTCCAGATTTCCTTTAGGAGAGTGCCAGTGCTGCTGCTGCTGCTGCTGCTGCTGTTTCATTTCTGAAGTGCACAATAATACGTCTTGGCTGCTGGACAGAGGAAAGTCAGAATGAAACCAGTTGCTATGATGACTGTGGCTTTTCTGTAGCGGGCAGTTCATTCAGGACAACTTAAATACCAATTCTCTCCATTAAATGACCACTAAACAGTGTTCTCAACCGACCTGAGAGGATATGATGTCATAGATAAAAATCGTTTGATTATGTAATGTCTCTTTGTTAAGATGTCGATGTTTTCAATATTTCGGGAAAAGGCAAAATCCATTTAATTACTTCAAACTCATATATTGGTAAATGTATTTTCAGCTGTGTACACTATCAGGGAAGGTTACTTTAGAAATGTAATAGATTACAGATTACTAGTTACTCTTTTTATAATGTAATAAGTAATTTATTACTTACAACTTATTACATTTGATGACTTTTCTAGTTTTTTAACCAATGTTTTCAGCTGTTAGGGTAAATGTTCCCTCCATCTGTCCTTCTTTCCTTCCTTCCTTCCTTCCTAGTTTCATTTCTTCCTTCCTTCCTTCTTTCTTTCTGTCCTTCCTTCATTCCTTCCTTCTTTCCGTCCTTCCTTCCTTATTTCCTTTCTTTCTTGTTCTTTCTTTCTTTAATTTCTTTCCTTCTTTCCTTCTTTTCCTTCCTTACTTCCTTCTTTCCTTCCTTCCATCTGTCCTTTTCTTCCTTCCTTCCTTCCTTCCTTCCTTCCTTCCTTCCTTCCTTCCTTCTTTCTTAATTCCTTCCTTCCTTTCTTCCATCTGTCCTTTCTTCCTCCTTCCTTCCTTTTTTCCTTTCTTTCTTTCTTTACATCCTTCCTTCCATCTGTCCTTTCCTTCTTTCCTTCCTTCCTTCCTTCCTTCCTTCCTTCCTCCCTCCCTTTCTTCCTTCCTTCCTTCCTTCCTAAGACCAGCTGTTAGGGTAAATGTTCCCATTAAGCACCAGAATCTAAGCTCAGCTGTTTTTCATGGATACTGACATGATTAATAAGGGAGATCATTTCTTATAAAGCAACATTTATCTCTCATTTGAAAATATATTCATTAGTTCATGTAGATGTTGGAATATAAAATAAAGATATTTAATGAATAAAGTGGGTTTAATTGGTACTGTGACTCCATTTAAGCCCACATCATGATTTATTTACTAAATATTAAACAAAATATTGATTTCAAAGAATTAAAAACAGCAATATATGTATTCAGTAACATGTTAAATATTAAAAAAAGAGGAAAAAACCCTCCTGACTTCAGATGTAACCTCCTTTATAATCATCAACATTTTCATCAGTAACTGTAATAGATTACATTTACATTTATTTGTAATTAACGCTGCAACACTATGATGTTTTACATGTGTTTAAATTGACTAATGTTCCTTTTCTTTCTCTTCTCTTCCATGTTTTCTCTCTCTCTGCCTCTTGATGTCGTCTGATCCTATCAGGTAAGAAAGGTTTATTTATTTACACCACACACACACACACACACACACACACACACACACACACACACACACAAAAACAACATCCACACAGCGAGTGCAGATGTGCGAGGTCGGCCTTCCTGCGTGTGTTTGGGTGGAGCTGAACTTTACTTAACTTTATCGCTCTCACAGATGAAGATTAATGTCTGAGGCTCTTTGAAGTTGAATTGCAGTGAAAGTTGAGGGTGTGTTGTCGCGTTTGAAGTCTCCAAATTGAGTTTTGCTTCAGCTGCTACAGAAATGTTATGTAACTGAGATATTTTTTTTAGGCAAACACACAAACTTGCAAAGATGCATTCTGATAATAATTATTCATATTTGAAGCTAAAATGAGATTGGAAGAAGGAAAAAGATGGATTTTTTTTCTCCAATTATATATAACTTTTCTCTGTTGTGTAGTTTTGATTAGATTTTATACACACACACACACACACACACACACACACACACACACACACACACACACACACACACACACACACACACACTGCTATCAAACTGTACTGGTTAGATTAGTTTTCTCTCCGCCTACAACAATCCAATTAGATCCTCTCTGAATGTGAACGTGTGGGTGAGATGACTGGAAATGAAAGTAGTTTAGAAACGTCACACACAGGAGGCGTTTCATCAGTCATGGGCTTAAGATTAAAGATCTTTATCAAGTAACATTAAACTTTTGGTTTGAATGGCCATGTTAGAAATGGAGTCAACTATCCTCAATAACTAGTCCTGTCATGATAACTACTTTTATTGGACGATATATTGTCTCAGAAATAATCACGATAAATGATATTATTGTCATTTGAAGATCATTTTATACCACTGAGTTAATGATAATATAATAGCGTCTCTTTCAAAACTATGACCTGCCTCACTTTGCCCCAAAAAGACGGTTTATAGTCAGTCTGAAGAATCAAGATGGACTTATTTCTATAATCCAGCTGCAGACATATGAATATGAATCGCTCATTTAGAGTTGTGGTTTAGCTCTGGATATCTTAAAGGACTTTTTTTTGGTCGGCTGGTTTGCATGTTGTTTAGAGGTGTGAGCATCCTAACTCTCACATACTGTTCATATGATGACTCGTCACAGTATTTCCTCTCATAACTAGTCTCTGTAACAAACTTCTGAAGCACAAATCATTCATAAAGACGTCATCAGTCACAGATAAACATGATTTATCCTTAACCCTCCTGTTGTCCTCGAGTCAAGGAAGGAAGGAAGGAGGGAGGGAGGAATAAGGAAGGAAGGGAGGGAGGATGGATGGAGGAAAGGAAGGAAAGGAGGGAGGAAGGAAGGTAGGAGGGAGGGAGGAAAGAAGGAAGGAGGGAGGGGAGGGAGGGAGGGAGGGAGGGAGGGAGGGAGGGAGAAGGAAGGAAGGAAGGAAGGAAGGAAGGGAGGGAGGAAGGAAGGAGGAAAGGAAGGAAAGGAGGGAGGAGGGAAGGTAGGAGGAAGGAAGGAAAGAAGGACAGAGGAAAGAAGAAAGGGGGATGGAGGAAGGAAAGAAGGAAGGGAGGAAAGAGAGAGAGAAGGAAAGAAAGAGAGAAGGAGGAAGGAAGGAAGGAAGGAAGGAAGGAAGGAAGGAAGGAAGGAAGGAAGGAAGGAAGGAAGGAAGGAAGGAAGGAAAGACAGAAGGAAGGAAGGGAGGAAAGAAGGAACAGTCAAAACAGAAGGGGTCAATTTGACCCGGGAGGACGACAGGAAGGTTAATGAAGCTTTCAGAGAGCAGAGAGACTTTATTCTTTAGTTTTTATGATATAAAATACTATATATTATGCTCCAATATTACATAAAACATGAGAACTATGTCAACAAAATTATATTATATGTGAAGATTGAACATTCTTGATATTTTCGATGAATATGCATCAAACATATTTCCTTTTTTTTTAATATATTCTGGGTGAAATTAGGGGAAGATTTGACCCTGAACAGTATGTGAAGGGTTAAAGATGATAATATGTCATTTTGCATTAATTCTATTGGCTCATTGATCATTGAATCGATGTATTGATGTGTTGATGCATCTTTACACTCGTAGTGGTACAGTAGCTGCTGCTCAGTGTGTTGCTGGATTGGACTCAAACAATCTTCACATGTTAACTCTCATATGAAATCGATCTTTTTTACTCCATAGTAGAAACTGTGCATGTTGTTTCTGCACAATGATGAGATTATTAAACAACAACAACAACACGCTGAGATGTTTGTGAGCTTTGAGTCCTTGACCTTTTCATTTACACTTCTCACTCTCACTGTTTCTTTTTATGACTTTGCTTTAGAGGTTTTGCAGAAGTTAAAAAAAAAAAAAATCTCTTTCACTCCACTTCTTTCTCCATCCAGTCAGTGCTCCTGCTGCTCTGTGACAGGCTTTTGTTTGCACTCGATGTCCGTCCTGCAGTACTTTTATAAAAAGAAGGGCCCGTCCCCATCACTACCAGTATCGACCGGAGAAAACACTGACAGCGGTGCTCAGATTGTGTGGCTTTACAAAGAGCAGCAGGTGTGTCTATTATCTCTGTGAGGAGCTGCTACTTAAAGGTCCGGTCTGCAGCCAGCTGGCCGGAGGCTCGGGGGAGACAGATTTTATAAAAAAAAATGGATCAGACAGAGATGATGAGAGGCTGAATGTCGCAGCAAAGTGCAGCTGCAGGCGTCTGATGATGATGATGGTGGTGATGGTGATGATGAGGTCGAGCTGAACAAGAACACACAAACAGGTCAGAGAGGTTGAAATGCATCTTATACTAAAGCTGCAACTAAACTGTTATTTATTAGTCCCTGATATGTCAGAAAATAGTGAAAATGCCTCAAAAACCTAAAATATTGAATTTCTATTCATCAGTTAATTGAAAGAAAACTAATCAGCAGTTATTTATAAGGACAAATACCGAAAATGTGATGCTTCCCGATTCTTAAATATGATAATTTGTTGCTTTTTTTCACCCTTACATTACAGTTCATTGAATATTTGGAGTTTTTGGACTGAATGTGGATGAAATGAGACATCTGAAGGTGTCATTTTGTGTCTGTTTTCTGATTCAAGATAATAATCGGCATTAATTAATGATGAAAATAAACATTTTTTTAACTTAATAAATGATAAATAATGCACTTAAATGCAGCAGTAACACCAGCAGCAGCAGCGTTTAAATCGAGCCATAAACAAAGTTAACCGAGTTAAAAGGCAGGACAGAATCGACTCAGCCGATCAATAAGCTGCACTCAGCTGTGAGTCCGACATGAGAGAGACGACAGCGCTGCTTTAATATGTGGTGATATCAGCCATTTAAAGAAGAGGAGGAAGAGGAAGAGGAGGAGGAGGAAGAGGAGTAGAGGAACAGACTGAGGCAGATCACATAAAAACCAGAAACACATGAAATGAGTTAAAGTTTGTTTATAACATGAATTTGATCACAATTATCAAGTTTGAGACGCTTCAAGAGTCAGGATGCCCAAATTAAGCTGCTGCTCTGTTCCCCCCCTCAGCGGTTATTATTAGTGTGTGTGTGTGTGTGTGTGTGTGTGTGTGTGTGTGTGTGTGTGTGTGTGTGTGTGTGTGTGTGTGTGTGTGTGTGTGTGTGTGTGTTCATGTTTGGAGCTGGTTGTTATTTTCCCCCCAAACAACTTATTAACCTTTATTTTACCTCTACAGCCTCGTCTACAGCTGGTGTTTCAGCAACGAATACAAAAGAAATAAGATGAGAAAGATTAAAGTGAAGTTAAAAACATTTGCAATTAAAATAAGGTCTTAACCCTCCAACACTGTTCCTATTCTGACTCATAATTAGTCTCTATACCAATTATCATTCATAATTAGTCTCCATCAGTCATTAATAAATGTTTGATTCTTCTTATGGGGAAATAATACGTTCACAATCACTATTTTATGGTCCAGGAGAATATTTTATAGAATATGAAGAATATAACATGCCTAAATGCAGATTTTTAAAGTGTTTTTAATAAACACAAGTCAAAATTGTACATTTGCATATATAAAAATGTTTATCAGCTGCACAAACATTTTAAAAACTGATGCATTTCCTTTTTAAAAGACGTGTGTATAGGGTGTTTTTACAGCAACCAAATGTAAAAATGGGTCAAATTTGACTCTGATTACAAAGTATATTAAAAATATTACAAAGGAAGACAAAACTACTGCAAAGAAAGACAGAAATACTGCAAAAAAGGCAAGAATACTGAAAAGAAAGTCAAAAATATTATAAAGGAAGACACAAATACTGCAAAGGAAGATAAAAAATACTGCAAAGAAAGACAAAAATACTCCAAAAAAGACAAAAATACTGCAAAAAGGACAAAAATACTGCAAAGAAAGATAAAAATACTGCAAAGAAAGACAAAAATACTGCAAAGATAGACAAAAATACTGCAAAGAAAGTCAAAAATACTGCAAAGGAAGACAAAAATACTGCAAAAAAAGACAAAAATACTGCAAAGAAAGTCAAAAATACTGCAAAGAAAGTCAAAAATACTGCAAAGAAAGACAAAAATACTGCAAAAAAAGACAAAAATACTGCAAAGAAAGTCAAAAATACTGCAAAGAAAGTCAAAAATACTGCAAAAAAAGACAAAAATCCTGAAAAGAAAGACAAAAATACTGCAAAGAAAGTCAAAAATACTGCAAAGAAAGACAAAAATACTGCAAAGAAAGACAAAAATACTGCAAAGAAAGACAAAAATACTGCAAAAAAAGACAAAAATACTGCAAAGAAAGTCAAAAATACTGCAAAGAAAGTCAAAAATACTGCAAAGAAAGACAAAAATACTGCAAAAAAAGACAAAAATACTGCAAAGAAAGACAAAAATACTGCAAAGAAAGACAAAAATACTGCAAAAAGGACAAAAATACTGCAAAGAAAGATAAAAATACTGCAAAGGAAGACAAAACTACTGCAAAAGGGCTTAAATATCCAGGCCTCTAAATTGTGCCTAACGTCCATCTGACCCACTGGATAACTTTGCAAAGTTACATATATTATTAAAATAAGTATAAATATATGTATTGTGGTCACTCACATATTAAACATCAATCAGCAGCTTCTGTGCGAAATAATTTAGGAAAAACTAATAATATTGTTAGAGTTGTGCCCTTTTTTTAACTTAAGTAAATAGATGGTTTATTATAATACAGTTGTATATATATACATATATATAATATTATTTGTAGGTTATTATGTGACGTCTTACTGCTCCGGTTGTTTGTGGCCCCTGAGCTAAAATGAGGTTGACTCCTTTGATGTAGAGGCTCTCTAAAACTCATGGATTAAATATGACTCACTTGGTGTTAAGAACCAAATCATCCATTTAAACTGGCAAATTACAAATTAGAAGAGTATATTTTTTAGTGGTGACAGTAAAAAAACAACAACTTTTAATTCCCTCTGAGCCTGTAAATGTGTGTCAGTAAATACTTCCAGTAAATATTCTCGTGCAGAACAAACTCCAGAAGCAGCAGGTGGTTTAAGTTTCCTCTCAGAGACACACGAAGCTCCGACTGTGTCTGTCTGCTTCTGTATCCGTCACAGTTTTTAACCCCCGAGAGAAAAAATACGATGCAAAAAAACCTTCAATGAATCTTTCTGACGCTTCTCCAACATCGAAAATACACCCAGGTTTCTTTTTTTAGCTTCGGCTTTCAAAGAAGGAAGGGAGGAAGAAGGAAGGAAGGGAGGGAGGGAGGAAGGAAGGAAGGAAAGGAGGGAGGGAGGAAGGAAGGAAGGAAGGAAGGAAAGGAGGAAGGACAGAGGAAAGAAGGAAGGAAGGAGAGAGGGAGGGAGAAAAGAAAAGAGGAAGGGAGGAAGGAAGGAAAGAAGGACAGAGGAAAGAAGGAAGGCAGGAAGGAAGGACAGAGGAACGAAGGAAGGAGGGAGGGAGGAAAGAAGGAAGGAGGGAGGGAGGGAGAAAGGAAAAGAGGAAGGAAGGAAAGAAGGACAGAGGAAAGAAGGAAGGGAGGAAGGAAGGAAAGGAGGGAGGGAGGAAGGAAGGAAGGTAGGAAAGGAGGAAGGACAGAGGAAAGAAGGAAGGAAAGAAGGTAGGAGAGAGGGAGGGAGAAAGGAAAAGAGGAAGGGAGGAAGGACGGAAAGAAGGACAGAGGAAAGAAGGAAGGGAGGAAGGAAGGACAGAGGAAAGAAGGAAGGAGGGAGGGAGGAAAGAAGGAAGGAGGGAGGGAGGGAGAAAGGAAAAGAGGAAGGAAGGAAAGAAGGACAGAGGAAAGAAGGAAGGGAGGAAAGAAAGAGGGAAGGAGAGAGGGAGGAAGGACAGATGGAAGGAAGGAAGGAAGAACAGATGGAAGGAAGGAAGGAAGGAAGGAAGGAAGGAAGGAAGGAAGGAAGGAACAGTCAAAACAGACGTGGTCAATTTGACCCGGGAGGACGACACGAAGGTTAAACCCCGAGAGAAAAAATACGATGCAAAAAAAAAAAAAACCTTCAATGAATCTTTCTGACGCTTCTCCAACATCGAAAATACACCCAGGTTTCTTTTTTTAGCTTCGGCTTTCATTCCCTTTCCCTCTTTTCCTCCTTTCTCGTGAGCGATGACTTTCATGTCAGGCTAAATATTGGAACAGGCTCCCCTCCCCCACCATCATCCTCCCCATCCCCATCATCATCATCCTCGGGCTGCCAGCGCGGTGTCAGCTGCAGAATGATGCTTCTATTTCAAGCTTGGATCATCCTGAACCAGAAGGATCATCCTCCTTCTTTTCGGGGTTTTTTATTGGACTTTATTGGAGTGAACACTGGCTGGATGTGGAGCTGCATTCAGAGCCGTCCAGGCCATTTATTTTCTCCTCCTTCTTCTGTTTGTGTTTCATTCAATCATTTGTTCATTTATTGCCCCCGATACGGTTCTTTGCAGCTTATACAGAACATTACTTAAAGTCGTCCTTTATTTAACTTTCATCTTTCTGAAAGTAGAAAGTTTCTCAGTTTCTTCGCATATGGGTCAGTGATAAATAAGGGTTGGTAAGATGAGCAAGTCAACAATATCTTAAAGAATAGTTTTAAAAGCAGCATCAGGTTTGTTAAAATGTACATTTAGTATTTTTGTTGGTTTTATATCATTTGAAATGACATTTGCACCATTTTTTAACCAAAAGTAAGACGCTCCTGAAAATGTCAAATGGTGTAACCACAAAAGAATGATACATATTACATATTTTATCCACCAAGAAAGAAAGAAAGAAAGAAAGAAAGAAAGAACTAAAAGTAGTAGGGAAGAAAGAAAGAACAAGAAGTAAAGGAAAGAAAGGAAGGAAGAGGAGGTAGAACAATATGTGGGAGGAGAAAGAAAGAAAGAAAGAAATAACAAGAATTAGGAGGGAAGGAAGAAAAGAAAGAAAGAAAGAACTAAAAGTTGGAGGAAAGAAAGAAAAAGGAGGAAAAAGAGAAATAAAGAACAAGAAGTTGGAGAAGAGAAAGAAAGAAAGAAAGAAAGAAAGTAGGTTGCTGATCTCCATGGTTACCAGAGTAAATGTAATATTTAGAACAATTGTATTCCATTACCTTTATTTAATATAAAGTTATAATGTAAGATCATGCCAAACTAGTTGATATGGTGTTTTATTGACAATTTACTGTTTTTAAGCAAGTTGAATTATTTGGTACAAAGTTTTTATGGTTACACCACTTAGACATTTTTGCCATAATCCTCTAATATATTCTCTCTAAATGGATTAAAAGCAGAAATTTGATGCTGGGTCCACAAAAAAAGAATGTGTGCAAGTTATTGCACACATTATAGTGTCAAATGTGACGTCCATGATGTCTTGCTGCAACTTTTGTGATTGACCCGGTTTGGTTTGACTGTCTATAAAGAATAAGGTAAATAAATGATCGCCCAATTCTATGTTAAACCATTTAAGCCAACTTCATTCCAACTTATTACCACAAGTTTTACACTTATTTATGGAAATTATGATTATTTTCACATTTTAAGTCCGAGAAATGCAATTAATTTTTTCATAGGCTGTTTTATTTTCACATTTTAACCCCTTTAAATTTGACTAAACCACATTGACACAAAAAAACATCGTTGACCCTTATATGAGCAGGATAGAAAGACAGAATATCAAGTAATCCAACATTACACCAGTTTTCTATTTGCAGCTAATTAACCCCTCAGGCAGTTATTTAAAGGGGCAGACGTCGGGTCACAGCTCACAGCACCAGTCATGATCCAAAACCTCCAGGAAACCAGTTAACATCTCATAACCACAGATGGTTCCTTCTGGGAAAACGTCCAGTCTCACCAGTCACCTTCTTCATCGGGCCGTCCTTCCGTCTATAAACGTGTAAAATGTCCCCGTCGTGAACTCTGTCGCTGTCGTACATCTCGATGACCTCAAAAAGACAAAATGTGCTTCATGTGAAATATTAATAAGACAAACACACGGAGACTCACACCTTCGGGCGGAGCGGCTGAACCCCCAGCTGAGATCTGTAATTGGAGAGTGGGTGAAGCAGGTGGCAATGCCTGTCTGTTTGAGTGTGTGTGTGTGTGTGTGTGTGTGTGTGTGTGTGTGTGTGTGTGTGTGTGTGTGTGTGTGTGTGTGTGTGTGTGTGTGTGTGTGTGTCGCTCTCCAGTGGGCAGCATATCAGAGTGCTTTCGTTCTCCAGCCGTTAATTACAGCTCTTCGCCGTCTGCGTCACTTCAGGGAACAATAACCTGGACAATAAAAAAAAAAAAAAAGGGACAAAGAACCGTAAAGAAACAGAAAGCAGAAGCAGAAAGAGAAAGAAATCATCACTGCGTCTCCAATCACGTATTTCTGTTAGTACACCCTGTACTAACGCTGCGTTCAGACTGCAGGCAAATCTGATTCCTTCTCAAATCCGATTTTTAGGTCTGACTGTCAAACACTGTTTTTAAATGGGTTTTGGCTCTGTTCAGACTGGGCCACATTAATGACCAATCTGACAGGTTGCTGTGGCAACGTCGTTGGAGCGGAGGCGTCCTCTAGCGTGTATTGTGTGATGTCATAATTGTGACAGCGACAAAAAAAAACAAACGGAGCCATCTCCCCAAAGATGAATTAAGAATTAGGTTTGGTCCTCTGTCCAAGGACTGATGTTTTAACGTCCTCCATTGCCTCCATTGATATCAGCTAGCAACAACAACTGGAATAAGCCTCCATTGATATCAGCTAGCAACAACAACTGGAATAAGCCTCCATTGATATCAGCTAGCAACAACAACTGGAATAAGCCTCCATTGATATCAGCTAGCAACAACAACTGGAATAAGCCTCCATTGATATCAGCTAGCAACAACAACTGGAATAAGCCTCCATTGGTATCAGCTAGCAACAACAACTGGAATAAGCGGGTCTGGTGTCGCATAGAGTGACGTAGCGTAGAGACGTAGAGAGACGTCACGGACAGTCAAATCCGATGTGAGTGTTTGGAGCTGTTCAGACTCAGACACATCTGTCCACATGAGATTTGAAACTACCTCCCAAAGGTGGTTTCCATCTGGTTTGCAAAAATCTGATTTCATGTGATTTATGACTGTTCAGACTTCATATGAGCCATCTGGTTCCAATCTAGATTGGCTAAAAATTGGATTTTGGCTTGCAGTCTATAGGTTTAACATTAACATTACGCTTTAAGAAGGGTGGATGGAGTTATTAACCCAACAGTGGACTAGATTGAGGTCTGACTTCAACTATAGTCTACTAAAAACTGCTCTGAGTCAATCAGACATTAAGAAAAACAAATTTGTGTGTATAGGAATTGGGGAAATTTCAGCGTGATTTCCAGAAGAATTAAAGTCACATGATTCACTACGATCCTAACCGTGACTTTAACCCCGTTGTTATTATTGTAGCCATGACAACGAAGGTGGCCTAACTTTTTAAAGGAAGGAGTGACTTTAACCCACACAAACCCCTAACCCTAACCTCTGACCTTAACGAAGTGGTCAAACTTAACCGCACCGTAACCACAGCGCTGTCACATGATAAAGCATCAATATTGTTTAACAGTGATGTGTGACAGTTTTGGAAAGCACAGACAAATGATGCTGTCCCGCTAAATACTGACAATAGAGGGGAAATTGGTGCTAAAGTGAATTATGTCATTTATTAGCAGGATTTTAAGCATTTAACAGATTAATCTAACAACTAATTGCAACCTTAGAATCACCAAACTGACCTTTTGCCACATTTTCTCATTTATTTATTTTTAATTCCCTTTGTAATATTCAGAACAATAAGCTCACGTACCACACACAGAGAATGAGAGCATGAAAAATGAATAAAAGGAAAGAATAAAAGAAGGTATTACAACACAGGGGAGAATGTCAACCATGTAAAAACTCCCTTATTCATTCCACCTCTTCTTTTTTCTATATGTAGCTACCTCCCACACACACACACACACACACACACACACACACACACACACACACACACACACACACACACACACACACACACTCACACACTGTCGTCATCCATGCGCTCATGCAGAGCAGCTGTTTCCGTCCTCCAGACACACATGTGTGCCACTCATTTCTCTTTGAGCCACTTAACCCTCCTGCTGTCCTCGAGTCAAGGAAGGAAGGATGGAAGAAGGGAGGAAGAAGGAAGCTAAGGCGGGAGGAAGGGAGGAAGAAGGAAGGAAAGGAGGGAGGAAGAGAGG
>NC_084983.1:27860665-27865665 GCF_963691925.1 Scomber scombrus | reverse complement strand
ACCCCCCCCCCCCCCCCCCAATGCAGAGTGGGCCGAAAGCAAGACATGAATGTCAGATAGTCCCTTGAGCCATGATGTGACCCTGAACCAGAAAGGGTGGATGCTGGGTGATGGAGGCTAGCTTTGCCAGCAGCAGCAGTGTGAGTGACAGGCTGTGTTCAAAGCCGCATACTACATACTACATACTTCTATACTACATACTACATACTTCTATACTACCTACTTCTATACTACATACTACATACTTCTATACTACATACTACATACTTCTATACTACATACTACCTACTTCTATACTACATACTACATACTTCTATACTACATACTTCTATACTACATACTACATACTTCTATACTACATACTTCTATACTACATACTACATACTTCTATACTACCTACTTCTATACTACATACTACATACTTCTATACTACATACTTCTATACTATATACTACATACGTCTATACTACATACTTCTATACTACATACTACATATTTCTATACTACATACTTCTATACTACATACTTCTATACTACATACTTCTATACTACATACTTCTATACTACATACTTCTATACTACATACTTCTATACTACATACTACACACTACATACTTCTATACTACATACTTCTATACTACATACTTCTATACTACATACTTCTATACTACATACTTCTATACTACATACTTCATACTTCTATACTACATACTACATACTACATACTTCTATACTACATACTAAACGACCAGATAGTAAGCAGACCGTTTACACTGTAGTAAACTACACGATAACCCACAATGCATTTCATTCCTACCTGAGCTGAAATCAGCAGGCTCAAGCTGATTTAATTTTAGCTCTAACTCTGTGAATATACCACTTTATCGACATTTCTAACCTTTTTAGGCGAGAAAGTAAAGTAGCCCTTTAGATCCACAATGTGACGCTAATCTGTCCAAATAACATCTGTTTAAAGTTTTGTTCCTGCAAATTCGGAGCCACTCAAGTAACGCACTTCCGGTCATTTTCACAAAATAAAACACCCGTTACCTTTTATTATTAAGAAAAACATAACGATAGAATTGGTGCTTTTATTTTGAAAACAGGAAGCGAACATACCCTCGCTGTAGCTAACTTGAAACCACCGATGTGGTGATCTGTGACGTTTGTTTTTTGGTTTTTTTTCAGAAGTTGCGTTGCATCTTGGGTAATGTGAGTGTGAGTAGTCAGCTCTTGATGCATACTCTGCATTTCTGGTGAATCTAGTAAACCATCCAGGAACTTCTCGCATACTCTAAATCGCATACTACATACTTCAAATGACGTCAGAGTTAGTATGAGCAGTAGGAAAGTATGCGGTTTCGAACAGACCTCCAGTGTTGGTGTAGCGAGATTAGGGGCTGCTTTGTTGTGAGTGGCTGTGATTGGTCTGTGACTGATGAGGTATGCTGATTCAGTCGAGTTGTTTTTCATCAAACTGAACACACAGACACAGAGGAATAAGTTGTATTATTCTCGTCAAAGGAGTACCGTTTATTTGTTAGATTGTAAATATGTTTTCTAGGTTCACTGTGTGAGTTGGTATGGGTCTAAACTCTAAATGCTGGAAGGGAAAGCATTGTTGTTGTTTGTTTGTTTTCCCCCTCCACCAACATCTTACATATTTATAAGTTTCAAGTTCTTGGTCTGAATCTGCTCATCTTTCCATCACTTTGCACACCTCAATGCAGTGTTTCGGTGTTATCGGCTGTTCATTTGCTTTGGGCTGCAATATTTGTATAAAATGTGCTATACATAGTGTGAATCAATACCCAACAACATACTTTTGCCCTGAGGCCCCATAGGAGGTAAATCCAGCCATCACAACCTTCACTTCTATCTTCAACACTGCTGCTGGTTTTATATGTTAAGAAATGTCAATATGGAAACTGTTTCATAGTGAGGGTGATGTGTGACGTTGCTGAAACAGAAGGGGGGGAGGGGAGGGGGTGCTGAGAGACATTTACGGTGCAGGAAACCTCAGCAGTAATGTCAGGAATAATATCTGACATTTCGCTGCAGCACCGTGGGTCAGGAGTGGTCAGCGTCTCACATTAGCACCATAGGGATCCTGTGTCGCTGCTGTTTTTATGAGCTTTGCTGATGAGTCGTGAAGGCAGGCAACAGAGGAAGTGTTTGGATAAGGGGTCACTGGAAGGAATATTTGTGCTTCTTTCTCCGGGATAAGAATTAGAAATGTGCCAATATGTAGTATTTGCACTGTGTGGCTTGTTTAACACAAACATATGAAACAATGGCCGAGTCAGGACGGAAAGAAAGAGGCAAAACAACTTGGTTCAGGCTCATTTATCAGCTCAGAAAACGTCTTTGAAAAGAAAAGGTTTGTTTTCAGAGGCCTGGACTATCTCTGCCGACCATCAGGTTCCAGTTAAACGTCCTCCCCCGTCCGTCCAAACACTTTCTGTTTTTCTCCCCTGTTTACACTTGTCCACTGCTCACATGGCAACAGCCCAACATTGTGCTGGACGCCATGTTGGTCGGCGCTGAGATGTGATTGGCTGCAGAGGAGAGGGCCCGTCGGCTCCACAGCCACAGGAAGTCCATTGTAACTCCGACTGGCACACAAAGCAGCGCTGTGAAAGCTGCTGTGCAGAGTCGAGGCAGCGGTGACATAATCAGAATAAACAAACATTCAAGGAATTAATCTGTATTCATGGTGAAGATTAGAAAACAGGTGAAAATGTGGTTATAAACATCTGAAAGAAAGAGAGCATTCTTCAAGGCAGAGCAATGAGAAAAGTTCAATTAAAGTCCAAATTAAATTATCTTGCTTTTTTTCCCCGTTTCCACAGCAACGTCTGCTGTGGAAACCGCTTGTTTCCTACTATTGTTACCACTGATAAAGTCATTCTGCAGATGGGTCAATGATTTTCTTTGTGTCTATATGGTTTAGTCAAATCTAAGTAGTTTGAATCTCAGTTGGACTTGATTAGAAAAGGACTCCAGGACCTTCATTATCATCTCAGCAGTTACATTTATACTTTTCAGAAAAATGAAAAAATTAATTGCATTTCTTGGGCTTAAAAAGGCAAAAACAGGAACTCCTCACAAGCAAGTGCAACCAATTAAAAATAAAGCTGATATAAATGATCTAGTGTGACATGAGCTGCTCTCTTTTGTCTGCAGAGTTAATTCTCCACACCCAATCAATTAAAAGAACAGGTGTTTGTCTTCCTTAATCAGGCTTTTAGTACACACATCATGCATGCTGGATTGTTTTAAGCTTGACTTTTATTAATAGGGATAGTCGAGATGTTTTGTCCTTTTGTGGTCCAAGCAAAGCAATATTTAAAATGAAAACATCTCCATCAATAACTCCACCAGCATGCTGTCTTTACAATGCTGCTTTCTGTCCTGTTAGACTGTTTTTCATTACTTTTATCTCCAAGCACAATTTTCCCCTCGAGCATGTTTTTTAATATCTCTACCTGCATCCAAACTAATGCTATCCAAACAGCACATATTAAATGCCATTCTGCACTGTGTTTATAAAGGCAAACATTTACCGCTCAAGCACTCAGATGAGTCTTGAAGAGAGAATTGGAGCTCGCCTGTCAGGGTATTTCAACTATTTCTGGAATAATGGACCGGTGTCTTCACTTCACCCCGAGGCACTTTTGTTGTTTTTCGGTGCAGAGGAGAGACTGAGGAGGGATGAATGCTGAATGCTCAATGAAACCCTGGACACAATACAAAGCCTCTGTCACATACTCTGTGTATATGTGTGCGTAGCTGTATGAGTCTTGTCACTGCTGTCTCTGTTTGCTGAGTCAGTGTTCGACCAGACCTCCAAATCCTGAGAGAGTTACACACACACACACACACAACCCTAAATCTTCATTCTCGTCCCTAAAGAGCTGATTAAGACGAGTGTAAGAGCCCAGGAAGGGATGTGGATGCCTCTGTGTGTCTGTATATGTGTATGTGTGTGTTGTGTCCTGAGGGCCCTGAACATTAAATACAATCCCACCCTGCTGACTAAGTCACTTTGACAGAGTTTGGGCCACAGCAGAGGCTGTTTTGGCTGTCTGTCCTTCTGCAACACAAAGGCAGTGTTTGATGACCGCCAGCACGAAACAAAACGTGCTTCTGTCTGAGACGGCACAGAAGACTTCTAGACAAATCTGGACAACAAACATTTGAGACCTTTTGACAAAAGAACTAAACTAAAGAAACTGTGAAAATGCATAATTGTTCATCAAGGGAGGAGATAATTGTTCATTCATCGTAATCGGGGTTAAAAGTTCAATTAAGCGTGATTTTGATTTTTGCCATAATCGCCCAGCCCTAAGTATAAGTATATTTAAATTACTATTTAGCTCTTGTGAATGTCGGCATGCAGTGGATATTTGGATATTCACCCACCATGAATATCCAAATCATGCACATCCGTACTTTCAACACTGTTGTGACTGACAAACATCGTAGTGTTTAAGCATTGATGGCGCTCTATTTATCCCTATGAAAGTTGCTCAGTGGCGTATTAAGCTGGAAAAAGTCTGCCACGTATCTGCAGACCTGCTCACACTCCATCTTTGTTTCAGAGCATGCACTTCCAAGGGTTTTTTGTTGATTCAGCACTCACATAAATATATTCCCCCTTTTTTACAGTGGCTCTTTGTCCAAGCTTGCAGCTATCTGTTTTGTATTTGTTATAACTGACATGTCTTACAAACAATGTCTTAGCCTGCAAACTCACACCTGGCCAGGGACAATGGATGAAAACTAGCCTTTGGGAGAATTCTGGCATATTTACAGTGATTTTATTTAAATGCACTGTTCCTCAGATATAAACTAGTACAATAATAAATAAATAAAATGATTGGACTGTTTGACCACTATGTTCTAGACCTCTATTCCCAACTTAACATTAGAGGTGTTTCCATACATTTGGGTTCAAATGTTCCACTTTGTTAAGGTTAGAGAAATGTGGTTTGTGT
>NC_084983.1:27828165-27855665 GCF_963691925.1 Scomber scombrus | reverse complement strand
TCCTCCCCTCCTTTCCTTCCATCCTACCATCTTTCCTTCCTTCATTCCTTCCTTCTTCCTTCCTTCCATCTGTCTTTCCTTCCATCCCCCTTTCTTCCTCCCTTCCTTCCTCCTTTCCTCCCTTCCTTCTTCCTCCCTCCTTTCCTTCCATCCTACCATCTTTCCTTCCTCCCTTCCTTCCTTCCTCCCTCCCTCCTTCCTTCTTCCTCCTCCTTTCCTTCCATCCTAACCATCTTTCCTTCCTTCCTCCCTTCCTTCCTTCTCCCTCCTTTCCTTTCTTGACTCGAGGACAACAGGAGGGTTAAAATATGAAGATTAAAGCCTTAAATGTCATTACAACATGAGGCTTGACATGTTTTTGTGGTGGCTGCTCTGTAGTATAACTGTGCAGAAGCTATGAATAATATATCTTATAATAATAATAACAAGAGGAAGAAGTGTCGAGACTCATTTAGAGAAAAGAAAAGAAAAGAAAGTCGAGTCAGCAGTCGATTATGAGACTCTGCTGCTGCCAAAGAGACATTAATGGAGAGAAGAGAGAGAAGGAGGAGAAGCTTTTTACTCTTATTGTCTGATTTCAAAAGCAAAGCACTCTGTGTCTCCCCCGTCCTTCCTTCCTTGGTCCTTCCTTCCTCCCTTCCTCGGTCCTTCTTTCCTTCATTCCATCTGTCCTTCCTTCTTCCCTCGCTCCCTCCTTCTTTCTTCTGTCCTTCTTTCCTTCCTCCTTCCCTCCTTCTTCCTCTCTCCTTTCTTTCCTTCTTCCTCTCTTCCTTCCTTCCTCCCTCCTTTCCTTCCTTCCTTCCTCCCTCCTTCCTTCCTTCCTCCTTTCTTTCCTTCTTCCTCTCTTCCTTCCTCCCTGCTTTCCTTCCTTCCTTCCTCCCTCCTTTCCTTCCTTCGTTCCTCCATCTTTCTTCCTTCCTACCTTCTTCCTCCCTTCCTTCCTTCCTCCCTTCCTTCCTTCTTCCCTCCTTTCCTTCCTTCTTACTCCCTTCCTCCTTTGACTCGAGGACAACAGGAGGGTTAAAATATGACGATTAAAGCCTTCAAAGGTGCCAAAGAGACATTAATTGAGTGAAGAGAGAAAGAAGTAGAAGCTTTTTACTCTTATTGTCTGATTTCAAAAGCCAAGCACTCTTTGTCTCCCCCCCCCCCTCCCCCATCCCTCATAACAAGAATCCAATATTCACCCTCGAGGGTTAGAGAGTTATAGATTCCTCCTGGGTTTTTAATGACCAGAGGGATAAGAAAAATATGTGTGGTTTAGAGAGAAACACAGACTGTAAATACAATGAACTGTGAAGACCCAAAGCATTGTGGGAGAGAGAGAGAGAGGACACAGAGGACTGCGGGGGAAGATTAAGTACTCTGGCTATGACTGTTGTTCCTGTGGTCGGATAATGTAGCGTGATTTATTGAGGAAGAAACCTACATGGTGACTTAATGCGAAAGAAATGAAGCACGCGGACATGAGAAGGGAGAATTATGTGTAATGTTTTTGAGAGAGAAGCGAGCCCATTACTCCTGTTACTGTCGGTCTGGGAATGTAGAAATCTGCACGATGATCTGATGAGTAAGACACGAGTGTGAGTGCTGCGGGAAAAGCTGGAAACAAAAGACAAAAGGAATCTGAGGCTCAACATGAGGCTGAAAATGCTCATTACACGCTAGAAGATAAGAGGATGGTGCCACAAGGAAGACCATGTTCACCCTTAATGTAAATATTCTTCACATCTCCAGCTTCTATATTTATATTCTGTGTCTCTACTGGAATATCTTTACATGATTTCCAGTTAAAAACTCCTTATTTATCTTCTACTGGTCCTTTATGCAGCCGCTCAGTTCAGCCTCTGTCTATTAACAGGCCGTTTTAGCTCCTGTCTCTTTAAGACTCCTGTTGTCCTCGGGTCAATGAAGGAAGGGAGGGAGGAAGAAGGAAGGGAGGGAGGAAGGAAGGGAGGGAGGAAGAAGGAAGGAAAGGAGGGAGGAAGGAAGGAAAGAAGGAAGGGAGGAAAGAGAGAAGGAGAGAGGGAGGAACAAGGAAGGAAAGGAGGGAGGAAGTAAGGAGGGAAGGAAGGGAGGAAGGAAGGAAAGAGGGAGGAAGGAAGGAAAGAAGGAAGGGAGGAAAGAGAGAAGGAGAGAGGGAGGAAGAAGGAAGGAAAGGAGGGAAGAAGTAAGGAGGGAAGGAAGGAAGGAAGGAAGGAAGGAAGGAAGGAAGGGAGGGAGGAAGGAAGGAGGGAGGGAGGGAGGACAGACGGAAGGAAGGAAAGAAGGACAGAGGAAGGAAGGAAAGAATGAAAGAAGGAAGGAGGGAGGGAGGAAAGAAAGAGAGAAGGAGAGATGGAGGAAGGACAGACGGAAGGAAGGAAAGAAGGACAGAGGAAGGGAGGAAAGAAGGACCGAGGAAGGGAGGAAGGAAGGAAGGAGAGAGGGAGGAAGGAGGAAGGAAAGGAGGGAGGAAGTAAGGAGGGAAGGAAGGAAGGAAGGAAGGAAGGGAGGGAGGAAGGAAGGAGGGAGGGAGGACAGACGGAAGGAAGGAAAGAAGGACAGAGGAAGGGAGGAAGGAAGGAAAGAATGAAAGAAGGAAGGAGGGAGGGAGGAAAGAAAGAGAGAAGGAGAGATGGAGGAAGGACAGACGGAAGGAAGGAAAGAAGGACAGAGGAAGGGAGGAAAGAAGGACCGAGGAAGGGAGGAAGGAAGGAAGGAGAGAGGGAGGAAGGACAGACGGAAGGAAGGAAAGAAGGACAGAGGAAGGGAGGAAAGAAGGAAGGACAGGGGGAGACAGAGTGCTTTGCTTTTGAAATCAGACAATAAGAGTAAAAAGCTTCTCCTCCTTCTCTCTCTTCTCTTCATTAATGTCTCTTTGGCAGCAGCAGAGTCTCATAATCGACTGCTGACTCGACTTTCTTTTCTTTTTTTCTTTTCTCTAAATGAGTCTCGGCAGTCGGCTCGTCTCTTTGTGTTTCGTCTTCACTGACTCAGTAAAGAGGCTGACAGCGGCTCAGAGCAGCAGAGAGCTTTTTTTTATTTTTTATGGCAGCCGTCTGGTGACTCGAGTCCAGAAAGAAAAAAAAACCCACCAACCAACATGAGGGGATGTGAACCATTAACTCAAGCAGCATTATTGCCTTTTTTTTTTTTCGGTTTTTTTTTTTCGGGGACTCATTTTAACTTTACATACCTCTCTAATCTCTGCAAACTGGTAAATTGGACCAATTTTCATCTGGTTGTCACGGCAACTGCGAAGCAAAAATTCTTGCACGCTTTGGAGCTTTTTAAGGATGTGAAACTGATTTAATGAACACAAATTACTGGACTTAAGTCACCAGATTGGGCTGAATATTTAACTAATCTGTCATGTGCTTCGTCTTTATCTGTGGATGTCTTAGTTTTTATGAAATATGACATTTTGTTCTGATACTTATTATTATGGGATATATTGATTCATAGCTTCTGCACAGTTATACTACAGAGCAGCCATCACAAAAAAGAACATGTCAAGTTTTAATGACTTTCAAGGCTTTAATCTTCATATTTTAACCCTCCTGTTGTCCTCAAGTCAAGGAAGGAAGGGAGGAAGAAGGGAGGAAGGAAGGAAGGGGGGAATAAGGGAGGAAGGGAGGAAGGAAGGAAGGGAGGAATAAGGGAGGAAGGGAGGAAGGAAGGAAGGAAGGGAGGAATAAGGAAGGAAGGGAGGGAGGAAGAAGGAAGGAAAGGAGGGAGGAAGGAAGGAAGGTAGGGAGGAAGAACAGAGGAATGAAGGAAGGAAGGAAGGACAGAGGAAAGAAGGAGGGAGGGAGGAAGGAAGGAAATAAGCAAGGGAGCAAAGAAAGAGAGGGAGGAGGGACAGATGGAAGGAAGGAAAGAAGGACAGAGGAAAGAAGGAAGGGAGGAAAGAAGGAAGGGAGAAAGGAAGGGTCGAGGAAAGAAGGAAGGTATTTTTAGTTAGAAGTTTTTTCCATGGGATAGTTAGAGATGTGTTTCTATGTGATGTTACATTAGGCTTAAGTGTGGATGTAGCTGCTGTAAACTAAGGATCAATAAAGTATCTATCTATCTATCTATCTATCTATCTATCTATCTATCTATCTATCTATCCATCTATCCATCTATCTATCTATCTATCTATCTATCTATCTATCTATCTATCTATCTATCTACCCATCCCTCCATCCATCCATCTTTTTTCTTTTTTTTTTCTTTTTCTTTTTTAATGGGAACAGGCATATACAATGTATAAACCGACAATACACTGACCAATACACAAACAGACAGAAGACAAACACACAAAACACTACAACAACAACAACAACAACAACAAAAAAAGGATGTGAAACTACTAAAATTATATCAACAGTAACTACTTAGTATACCTTCATTCAAAAGTAAGTTTTTCCCATTTTTTGTTATGCATTTCTATCTTGTCTTGATTGGATGCGATAATCTTTTCCAAAAGAAATTGGCATCGCACTTTATTTCTAAAAAAAGCCAAATTCAGAAGTGTTTTTGTTTGGGTCTTAAAAATAAATATTTTCCCCAAAAGGATGATGGTGTTCACAATCTGTGGGCAGTTTATCTCCAGTACTCCCAACAAAATATTTAATGGTGTAAATTCGAAGTGAATATTTTTGGGTCTTAGCCACTTTTGAATGTCTAACCAAAATCTGATTACATGTGTACAATAAAAAAATAAGTGTAACTGATCCTCCACTTCTTCATTGCAAAATTTACATAATGGAGAGTGGTTAATATTACAAATATTTAATTGTTTATTTGTGGCGGTAATTCTATAGAAAATCTTAATTTGAAAAATTCTAGAATATGAATCAATTGTTCTTGTATAAATGGACCTAAAATAATCTTTCCAGGGAATCAAAGTGTTAAACTCATCTTCCCAAAAGGAGCAGGCTGCGTGTGGAAAAAGAGACAGACATCTGCTAAATAAGAAAAAATTATACATCATTTTATTTATCTTAATTTTTGTTAACCATTTAAGAGATTTTTGAACTGGGGCACTAACCTGCTGATTGTTACTAGAATTTTTTAATTTCCTCCTCCAATTTAATGGCACTGTAGAAAGCAGTTGATTAAAATTATAACTGTCACATAATTGTCCATTTTTTTTATTAAACTGTTCATATTAAAGAAAGTTACCTGCATTATCAAGAAGATCATTTATAAAATTAATTCCTTTACTCTGGAAATGCTTCCATAAGAAAGGTTTTCCATTAATTAACAATGAAGAATTCATCCATATTATTTGATACTGGATCTCGTTTAATGAATTTGGGGGATAGTACTGGAAACTTAACCAAGCTTTGACTGCATCTTTAAAAAATGGCGAAAGGTTACCCAGTGGTTCTTTTAGTAGCCAGTCCACATGTTGCGGCATCAACTGAAAAAAAGGAAACAATTTACACTCAAAAAACGTGTATACTGTAGCTAACGTTCGGCTTATTCTCCAATGAGTATTGTGGTAGATTTTGTTAACCCAAGATGCTTTCAAGGCTAGATCCATGGCTACAATGTTCTTCAAATTTAATCCACCATTTTCATAGGAGTTATATACATACTGTCTTTTAATCTTGTCAGGTTTATTGTTCCAAAGGAATTTAAACATTTTTTGTTCAATAAATTTAAACAAGGATGCTTCCGGAGAGGGAAGTGTCATGATCAAATAAATAAACTGGGGAATTACCAACGTATTAATTAATATTACTCTTCCTTGTAGGGACAAAATATTTCCTCTCCACGGTTGCAATACTTTTTTCCATCCATCTTTATTTTACCTTGAAAGACCATTGAGGAGGAATCCTACAATCCTACATGGAAGTTGTAGAATACGAAACATATGGGTTGATTTAAGTTGCATAATTGGAAGTGATACAAAAGAAAGATTGAGAAATGCACAGCAAGAAATTGTTAGAAATACATCATGACAATTAAGCTAAATGTTATATGGATAATGCATGTGTTGTGAAGTGATGGATATAATCCTTTTAATAAGTATATATCCATCTACTACGGGTGATGAGAGGATGTCTGGTCTTATTTTTGACCTGACTTGAGTCCAGTGTTTGGTACTGAAGGAGAAGGCTGAGCGGTACACAGCATCAGTGATTTCAATATAGAAACTTATATGCTTTTAGAAAGAGCTTTTTTCTTTACATCAGCATCATACATTTTTTTCAATTAATCTTCATCACATAGATCGTCCCTGATGATGTGACCCAAATATTATATTATACTCATTATGCTCAGCACATGTAACACTTGATCTGCCAAGAAAGAAAAGCATAAAAAAAAAACGTTAAAGCCTCTGATTCCTCCTCGGTTTTTAGCAGTCATGACAACACTTGAATTCGATATCCCGCTGCAGATAACTGGAGCAGATTGACACCATAACTAAGTCATCATCAGTGTGTATGAGATGAAATATGAAGCTGCAGCAGCGTCTACTTCCTGTCTCTCTGCTCTCTCTGTACGATGAAGCCTCAGCGGACGCAGCTCAGTGCGTCAGGGCAGCAGAACCCTTTGAAGTTGTGAAGTGAGTCCAGCTGGATCTCGCCAGTGTGTGTGTGTGTGTGTGTGTTGTGTGTGTGTGTGTGTGTGTGTGTGTGTGTGTGTGTGTGTGTGTGTGTGTGTGTGTGTGTGTGTGTGTGTGTGTGTGTGTGTGTGTGTTGCCCTTCAGCTCTCTCCAACACTCCCCTCCTTTTTCTACCAACAACTATCTTTCCATCGTTGCTCCCCTCGGGTCACAAACTGCTGTTGCCGAGATAACGATGGAGGAGGGGAGGGGGGGGGCTTGGATGCTGTGCTGTTGCCATGGCGACCCTCCAGTCCCCTTAGGCGGTGTGTGTGTGTGGTGTAGTTTATTTCTTATTGTTTTATTAAACTAAAACCAATGCTATGGACTGCTGAGCTTAAATATTACATATGTTCAGCAGAGAGTTGGTGAGGGGGGGGGGGGGTGGACAAAATAATAGAAACAGCAGAAATGAAACACATCTGTAGCAGCAGTCATTAATGTTTCTCTGCATGTTCTTGTCACATCGGACTTCTTCTTCTTCTTCTTCTTCTTCGCTCTCCTTCTTCTTCTTCTCCGCTCTTCTTCTTCTCCGCTCTTCTTCTTCTTCTTCTTCTCCGCTCTTCTTCTCCTTCTCCTTCTCCTTCTTCTCCTTCTCCTCCTCCTCCTCCTTCTTCTTCTCCTCCCCTCTTCTCCTTCTCTTCCTTCTCCTTCTTCTTCTTCTCCTTCTTCTTCTCCTCCTTCTTCTTTTTCTTCTTCTTCTTCTTCTCCTTCTCCTACTTCTTCTTCTCCTTCTTCTCCTCCTCCTTCTCCTTCTTCTTTTTCTCCTTCTCCTCCTTCTCCTTCTTCTTCTCCTTCTCCTCCTTCTCCTCCTCGTCCATCTCCTCCTTCTTCTCCTCCTTCTTCTCCTTCTTCTTCTTCTCCTTCTTCTTCTTCTTCTCCTTCTTCTTCGCTCTTCTTCTTCTTCTTCTCCTCCTTCTTCTTCGCTCTTCTACTTCTTCTTCTTCTTCTTCTTCTCCTTCTTCTTCGCTCTTCTTCTCCTTCTTCTTCTTCTCCTTCTCCTCCTTCTTCTTCTTCTTCTTTTTCTTCTCCTTCTCCTCCTTCTCCTCCTTCTCCTCCTTCTTCTTCTTCTCCTTCTCCTTCTTCTTCTCCTTCTCCTTCTTCTTCTCCTTCTTCTCCTTCTCCTCCTTCTCCTTCTCCTCCTTCTCCTCCTTCTTCTCCTTCTTCTTCTTCTCCTTCTCCTTCTTCTTCGCTCTTCTACTTCTTCTTCTCCACTCTTCTTCTTCTTCTTCTTCTTCTTCTTCTTCTTCTCCGCTCTTCTTCTTCTCCGCTCTTCTTCTCCTTCTCCTTCTTCTTCTTCTCCTTCTCCTTCTCCTTCTCCTTCTCCTTCTCCTTCTTCTCCTCCTCCTTCTTCTTCTTCTTCTTTTTCTTCTCCTTCTCCTTCTCCTCCTCCTCCTTCTTCTTCTTCTCCTCCTTCTTCTTTTCCTTCTTCTACTTCTTCTCTTCCTCCTCCTCCTTCTCCTCCTCCTTCTTCTTCTCCTTCTTCTGACTCTTCTTCTTCTGACTCTTCTTCTTCTTCTTCTTCTTTTTCTTCTCCTTCTCTTCCTCCTTGTCCTCCTTGTCCTCCTTCTCCTCCTTCGCTGTTGGCTTTGTGCTTCTGACTCCAGTTTGGGACATGTGTGAAGAGGAAGTTGTGATGAAACACAGATTTACTAGCAGATGTTGCTGCTGTACAGATTGTAAAGCCTCCTGAAGCAACATGTTTTTTTAAAGTTTACCTTGTTCTGTGTTTATTGAGATGACGTAACAGGTTATATAACAAGCTGTAGTTCCCCTTCTTCCTGATTTAGTTTATTAATAATCTGTCATGTGTCGTCAGTATTTTTTAAATGCATCCATCTCCGGTAGTTTCCTCTTTGTTTTGACACAGCAGTCGTCAGCTTTCAGCTTAAAATAACTCTAACTTCCTACTTCTGAGCCTCCTGTTGTGTTAAAGACAGAGAGATGAAGATCCGGTCTAGTGCTGCATCAGTAGAGGAGGAAGATAGTTAAACTAGATATCTACTGTATAAGTGGCATTAAAAACTGTTATTTAAGTCAAAGCAAACAATTATTATTAACCAAGTATCAGTAGTTAAAGTAATTCATATGCAAAATGGACTTTTCTTGTATTTTTGGTCCAAAAATATTGAATTAAAGACGATTTAATGTTAAATGTTTTGACACTGATTATCAGAAAATGAGTTTTATACGTTCATCTAAATGAAATAAATATTGTATTTACACAATTTTAATTAATTACAAATATTAAACGATTAAAAGAAAATCTGTTTAACTCGTAAAATCTAGATTTGAAATTGAATTATCACTAGTTTTTCTTCTTGGTTTTTGTACAATATTAAATTAAAGAGGATTTAATAGGAAATGACTTTAGGTAATTGACCCCATCTGTTTTGACTGTTCCTTCCTTCTTTCCTTCCTTTCTCCCTCCATCCATCCTTCCTTCTTTCCTCCCTCCCACCTACCTTCCTTCTTTCCTCCCTCCCTCCTTCTCTCTTTCTTTCCTTCCCCCTACCTTCCTTCCTTCCTCCCTTCCTTCTTTCCTTTCCTCCCTTCCTTCCTTTTTCCTCCCTTCCTTTCTCCCTTCCTTCTTTCCTTTCCTCCCTTCCTTCCTCCTTCCTCCCTTCTTTCCTCCCTCCCTTACCTTTCTTCTTTCCTCCCTCCCTCCTTCTCTTTCCTCCCTCCCTCCCACCTACCTTCCTTCCTTCCTTCTTTCCTCCCTCCCTCCTTCTCTCTTTTCTTTCCTTCCCCCTACCTTCCTTCCTTCTTTCCTCCGTCCTTCCTTCCTCCCTTCCTTCCTTGACTCGAGGACAACAGGAGGGTTAAACACTGAGATTCATTTGAAGTCTGTGAATTACAACCAGAGCTCTGTTCCCACAGCTGCTGAGAAATCAGGTTAATCAAATTATCAATGACGTGAATGACCAGGTTACCGTTATTACACACACACACACACACACACACACACACACACACACACACACACACACACACACACACACACACACACACACACACACACACAGCCCTCTACTGTACAGTAAAGAGCAGATTGCGTTGTTCCATTTCATCAAAGCACTACAGTGATTCTTCTGCACATCAAAGGCAGCGTGGGCACACACACACACACACACACACACACACACACACACACACACACACACACACACACACACACACACACACACACACACAGTGAAATGTCCTGTAGGTGGTACAGTATAGGCATTGGGGATCGTCAGACTGTCTTACTGCTGACTGAAAGCTTCACATTCAGGAAATAATGTTTGTTTATCTTCTTGATTTATAACTGAACAACATAATAATACTAAGTTATTACAGCACGGCCTCCGGAGCTGATCGCTGCCACTATAATCAATGATGTTGTCCTCGAGTCAAGGAAGGAAGGAAGGAAGAAGGAAGGAAGGGAGGGAGAAAAGGAAAGAATGAAGGGAGGAAGGAAGGAAGGAAGGAGGGAAAGAGGGAGAAAATAAAAGAGGAAGGGAGGAAGAAAGGAAAGAAGGACAGAGGAAAGAAGGAAGGGAGGAAGGTAGGGGGAGGAAAGAAAGAGAGAAGGAGGCAGGGAGGAAGTAAAGGAAGGAAGGAAGGAAGGAAGGAAGGAAGGAAGGAATGAAAGAAGGAAGGAGGGAGGGAGGACGACACGAAGGTTAAAGCTGCATCAAGCTGCACAGAGCAGATTGTAATGAACAGGAAGTCAGATATAGAAACAGTAGTAGAGTATCTCAGTAGAAGCACAGCAATGAAGGTTAAGTGTTTAGTTGTGCTGCTATTAGAGTAATTACGGTAGAAAAAAAGACATGTTCATTGATTGGGCTGCTGCCGTAATTACTGTAGTAGCAGTGCAACTTAATTTAAAAGGTGGATTGTTTCAGGGGATTATTGTGTCGTTTCTTTATTTGGTGGGTTAATTTCAACAGGCTGCATCTTTGAATAAGTACCAATAAATCCTCTGAGTCTTAGTTTTTTAGTTTATTTATTTATCCGAATGGTTTAAAATAAAATTGAATATGAAGGAAGCGTTACAACATTAACCCAACAATACACTTCTTTTATTAACCTTTAACCTTTAATCCTGTGGTTATTATTGTAGCCATGACGACGAAGGTGGCCTAACTGTTTAAGGACATAGTAACGTTTCTCTAAACCTTATTAAAAGTAATCATTTTAACTCAAAT
Source organism: Scomber scombrus (assembly GCF_963691925.1). Lineage (NCBI taxonomy): Eukaryota > Metazoa > Chordata > Actinopteri > Scombriformes > Scombridae > Scomber > Scomber scombrus. Next base: position 27,844,886 of record NC_084983.1, on the reverse strand, counting down.
CATCAAATCATGATCTTTACCATCATAAAAACATCGTTATTAGAAAACACTCCCATGTGTCAATCTGGAGTCAAACTTTGTCATTTACAGTCTGATTTTTTGTTTTGTTTCTTAAAGTGCAAATTGAAAATGAAAACACACCTGGATGGAAACACCTCTCTCTCTCTCTCTCTCTCTCTCTCTCTCTCTCTCTCTCTCTCTCTTCCTCCTCTTCCTTGCTCAGCTGGGCTCACACACTCACACTGAGCTGTTTCTAGGTCATGAGGGCTTTATATGAATAATAAACAGCTGTCTGCTTTAAAGAGAATTATTTATAGATCCTCCACTGAATTAGTGCTCTCTCTCTCTCTCTCTCTCCCCCCCCCCCTCTCTCTCTCTCTCTCTCTCTCTCTCTCCCTCTCTCTCTCTCTCTCTCTCTCTCTCTCTCTCTCAATCTTAAATGCATCCTTGTTTTCTTCCTCTCGTCACCTTTACACCCTGTTGTCTTTTTTATTTTTTATATCTCCGTTCTTTTTTTCATTGCTTGTCTTTTGCTCATTTCATCTTTAATCATCCCTCCATCATTCTGTCTCTTTCTGCCTCCAGGTATTGATTTAGCATCTGTTTGTTGTAATAATGATGCTGCTATCAGTACTGACACTACAATAGTAGTATTATTATTATTATTAGTAGTAGTAGTATTAATGGTAGTAGCAGTAGTAGTAGTAGTATTTGTAGTAGTAGTATTAATAGCAGTAGTACTAGTATTAACAGTAGTAGTAGTATTAATAGTAGTATTCACTGTCATTAACATAGACCTACATATTTCAGTGTGTGATGAGAACACTTCTCCTCTAACTAGGTGATCTACTAACATGAGATCTTTTTTAGTCTGCCGACTGGTTCGTTTCCTCATGAACTGAAGAAAAAAAGTCCAGATGTGTCAAACGTACGACAGCGTATTTGTGCCATAATAATACTGACCTGGAGGAGGAGGGCGGGGGGGGTGTTTTATTCAGCCAAGCAGTCTCATCGCCTCACTTTGCAGCACTGGAGAGACGCTGCTTTGGTAGTCGACGTCTCTCTTCATGATGAACTGGTTTGTGTTTCTCTGCTGGCGCTGCATTGCCAACTTTTGTGGTCATATTTATCCATTGTGTAACGTTAACATCATTGCCCACACTAAGCCTCCTACTACCTCTCTGTGTGAAGGTTTGTGTTGTTCTGCTGCAATTAACAAGCCGACACTACTCATTATATTCACATTATAGTGTAGTTCCAGGTTACATTTTATCTCCTGGTCTCTTATCTAATGTAATATTCTTTTAATTTAGGCTACATGTTGGCTATTAATGGCTCCTTTTGTTTGTGTGTGGGTGTTTTGTTTTGAGTGTTTTAACTTTGTTGTCAATAAAGAAAGGCATTTATATTCATAGGAATAAAAAAAAGGCAAATTTCCTCCTGTTCGTCTCTATTTTAAATAAAAATAGAATGACAATAATGATAAAATAAAGTCAAAATAGAAAAAAAAGTCAGTTTCAACACTTCAACACACTGAAGATGAAGAAAGGATGAATTCATGGAGCTTATAAGAGAAGAGGGGATTTTTTTGGTGACATTAAAGGAGCAGACAAAAACACAGTCTGGTATGAAAAGAGAGAGGGGGGGAATAGAGGAGGTAGGGGGGGATAGAGGGGGGGGGGGGGGTTTGGACACGGAGAGTGACTCTGCAGAAAGCGACAGGATAGAGGAAGGGGTTGGTGAGGTCAGCAGAAAGTCAGATGGGGGCCAGACTAAAGCTTCAGGCTGAAATAGCATGAGGTCATCTGGACCGAGTCTGACTGGTAATCCCCGCCACACACACACACCCACACACACACACACACACACACACACACACACACACACACACACACACACACACACAGAGGCACGTGGATGTCTACAGAGGTACATGCAGCGGTTTTCTAGAAGTATATCATGTGTTTGCCCAGGAAAAGAAAAATTACACACAATAAACGTTAGATTATACAGTAAATGTTTCCTCCCAACTCATCATCGATCATCAATCACTCAAACTTTATTATAAAGCAGCTTTCATAAAGGTTAATAATGTAGTTCAAAGTGGTTCACAGTTGATAGCTGATAATAAGACAGAACAAGTGATAATACAAAGAGAAGGAAGAAAGGAAGATGAAAAAATGTCTCCAGCAGGATCTCTGATGTCAGCATTGATTTGTGTTATTCTTCGTTTATACACTAAAGCACAACCTGTATCTATAGCAACCATAGAACAACCTGTATCTATAGCAACCATAACACAACCTGTATCTATAGCAACCATAGAACAACCTGTATCTATAGCAACCACAGAACAACCTGTATCTATAGCAACCATAGAACAACCTGTATCCATAGCAACCATAGAACAACCTGTATCTATAGCGACCATAACACAACCTGTATCTATAGCAGCCATAGAACAACCTGTATCTATAGCAACCATAGAACAATCTGTATCTATAGCAACCATAGAACAACCTGTATCTATAGCAACCATAGAACAACCTGTATCTATAGCAACCATAACACAACCTGTATCTATAGCAACCATAGAACAACCTGCATCTATAGCAACCACAGAACAAACTGTATCTATAGCAACCATAGAACAACCTGTATCTATAGCAACCACAGAACAACCTGTATCTATAGCAGCCATAGAACAACCTGTATCTATAGCAACCACAGAACAACCTGTATCTATAGCAACCATAGAACAACCTGTATCTATAGCAACCACAGAACAACCTGTATCTATAGCAGCCATAGAACAACCTGTATCTATAGCAGCCATAGAACAACCTGTTTCTATAGCAACCACAGAACAACCTGTATCTATAGCAGCCATAGAACAACCTGTATCTATAGCAACCATAACACAACCTGTATCTATAGCAACCACAGCACAACCTGTATCTATAGCAACCATAACACAACCTGTATCTATAGCAACCACAGAACAACCTGTATCTATAGCAACCAAAGAACAACCTGTATCTATAGCAACCATAACACAACCTGTATCTATAGCAACCATAGAACAACCTGTATCTATAGCAACCATAGAACAACCTGTATCTATAGCAACCATAGAACAACCTGTATCTACAGTATAGCAACCATAGAACAACCTGTATCTATAGCAACCATAGAACAACCTGTATCTATAGCAACCATAACACAATCTGATGGTCTGTCTGTGCATTACATACCTCATACAAGTGCTAAAGATTGACCTAAAAGTTAAATGGGTTCAATAGATTTTAATTTTTGACACAAAGTGACTTCTACCAAAAGGTTGAGCAGACAGAAAACACTGCAACTGTGGTTTTCCTATCAGTTTGAACTGTGCAGCTCTCTCTACCATTAATGTCCTCAGGCACGGCACAACAGACGCAGTAACACTCACACACTCAGAGTATATGAGAGCACATACATGCACACTGCATTATATAAAATCACCCACACACACACACCTCTCTGACCTGTTTGGCTCAGGTTAGATGAAGGTGACAGAGATTACAGTTTAGCCGACATCTCTGGATTAAAACCAGTTTGACCTCCTGTTATCACGCTGCTGTTATAAACCTGCAGGTCAGAGTGAATTTACTAACAGAGAAACAGTTGTGTGAACATCCCACATTAGGTTTAGAGAAGGGGAGAAAGTAGAGTGTGACTGGATTATAGACAACGTTTTGTTTATCAAATTTTTATTATTGTATATCTGGAACGTTAAATGTTAGATGATCTTTCCATGTTATGCTTGGATCTTAAGCCTTTCTCATGTATGTACATTATACAATCAATTATTTAACAATTATGACGATGTTTATTATATATATATATATATATATATATATATATATATATATACAGTCATTTAGTTCTTTGTTGTGTTGACCCATTTCATACCAATACATTTTAATGAGATATATTCCAGTGGTGCAAACTCTACTTTCTTTCCAATATATAAAAGCTTTATGTGTATATATGTAAGGGAAAAATCATGACTTTGTACTGAAGGTTTACCTAAAGTCACGAGGTTGTGATATGTAGCACAACAAGCTAGTGAATCTATAATGGCGCTTTTCCACTATACACTTCTAGCACTACTTGGCTCGACTCGACTCGGTTTGGTACCAGGAACCTTTTCCATTACTATAGTACCTACTCAACGCGGGTGGGGTCGTCATAGCAACGCTGCATTAAACTGCCGTGACTTCGTTTTCTACGCGACACAAACACATAAACAATGGAGGACATGGAGGCGATGGTGTACTTGCTGCTGTATGAGGCTTTCTGTCTCACACAAAGCAAGAGAAGAGAAACCAATCTCTGTAACGCTGTTGTTGGTATTTAAAAATGCCGGGTTTGATTCTTGTGTGGGACGGCTCATGACTCTTCCAGCGACTCTCTGACCAATCAGTGGCCGGCAATCTGTTGACATCACATTTAGTATCGGCTCGGCTCGCTTGGAACCTCGGCAGAGCAGAAAAAGTACCAGGTACCAGGTACTATCCCTGATGGAGACGGGGAAAAAAATGACTTGAGTCGAGCCGAACCGAGTCGAGTAGTGCTAGAACTGTATAGTGGAAAATCGCCATAACTATAGCTACAGTCCTGCACATGCTCAGTGGTGTCTGCCGTACAAAGAACTACTCTCTGGAGACTGAAAACGTGATCGCTGTTATTAGTCTTTGGAGCCGTTTTTAAACTAACTAATGCTACACATACATCAGAACACTGTGAAACTTGACTGGGTCACATCACCGCCAAGACTGAAAGACTTGCGATAATATCAACTTCATTCGATATTGTCTTAAGGTCAAGACTAGGAAAAGATTGACTGGGACTTAAAAAAGCTCAGATTACCACCTTTACACTAAACCATTGAGACGACGGGAGCGTGCCACAACTACATTAAATCTACCACGATTTCTTTCCTACTTTGTAAAGTTAGTCTGCAACTGTGGGGTTAGGGTTAGGCTTTTTTGGAACAACAACGGAGGTCTACAACACAGCAGAATAAGATGGATACACAAGCAATACGTGTTAGTAGATACATTTGTTGTTGGTTTGAAGACATGAGATTTGTTGACAAGAAGGAAAATAGCTATATTCAAGTAAAAGTAGCACATATTTTATTATCGGAGTATATGATTTGTTTGTGGAACGTAATCTGAGACTATAACTGTCCAATTCAGTGCAGTAAAAAGTACATTTTCCACTGATATGTAGTAAAGTATAAAGTGCAAGAGGACTTATGGGAAGTAAAACCCTCTCTGGATGAATAAAAAGGTGTTGGAGGTGTTCACTGTGACTCTCCATCCAATCAGGAGAGAGCTATGAGAACTTATAACCAACGGTGCTGAGGCGGCGATCAAAGTGGATCCCCCCCCCCCCCCCCCCTCTACATATTAAATGCATGCTGGGATTATATTGGGGTTTAGAGAAATTACCCTTTAATCTATCAGGGTTTAAACTGGAGATTATAAACTGGGGAGCTGCACATTGTAGATTATTGAAGAGTATTATTATTATTACTATTATTGAAAAAACCAAACTCTCAATCAGCAGTAAAGCTCCAATGGTGACACGCACATGTATGATTGTAGCGCCTGTGTGTTACGAGACGGATAAACTCAAGCTTTGGGTTTTTATTTAACCTTCGTGTCGCCTTCCCGGGTCAAATTGACTGTTCCTTCTTTCCTCCCTTTCTTCCTTCCTTCTGTTGATCATTCCTTCCTTCCTTCCTCCCTCCCTCCTTCCTTCTTTCCTTCCCTCCTTCCTCCCTTCCATCCATCCTTCCTTCCTTCCTCCCTTCCTTCTTTCCTCCCTCCCTGCCTCCCTCCTTCCTTCCCTCCCTTCCTCCCTCCCTCCTTTCTTCTTCCTCCCATCCTCCCTCCTTTCCTTCCTTCTTCCTCCCTCCCATCCTTCCTTCCTCCCATTCTTCCTTCCTCCCTTCTTTCGTCCCATCCTTCCTCCCATCCTCCCTCCTTTCCTTCCTTCTTCCTCCCTCCCATCCTTCCTTCCTCCCATTCTTCCTTCCTCCCTTCTTTCGTCCCATCCTTCCTCCCTTCCTTCCTCCTTTCCTTCCTTCTTCCTCCCTTCCTTCCTTGACTCGAGGACAACAGGAGGGTTAAACAGCTTCAATCAACATCACCTTGAAGCCTCAAAGCGATTATAATGAATATTGTACTCTCTGATCTATTAGTGTTTGTAATGTGTTGGTTGTGTCTCGTAGTGATGAGTAGAATTATCAGTAACTCTGCAGCTCTTCCTCGGCTTTACAGAGCTTTATCTTTAGTTTTAGCTCATTGTTTAGCTGTCCTGCTGCTACTTTACTGTTCTAGTTTCTCTCATAGCGTCTTTTTCAGAGAAAAAGCTGTAAAAAGCCGCTGTATGCTACCTGCTCAGCACCAAACGGCGGTCTGTTTAATGGAAATAAGGAATAATATTGAATTTTTGAAGTTCGTAAATGAAGCTCCTTGGTTCATACAGTTTCATAACTTTTTCGTACAATGAAGCTCCTTGAATCGTACAGTTCGTAAATGAAGCTCCTTGGTTTGTACAGTTTCGTAACTTTTTTGTACGATGAAACTTCTTTGTTCGTACAGTTCGTAAATGAAGCTCCTTAGTTCGTACAGTTCGTAACTCTCTTTTTCGTACAATGAAGCTCCTTGAATCGTACAGTTCGTAACTCTCTTTTTCGTATGATGAAGCTCCTTGGTTTGTACAGTTTTGTAACTTTCTTTTGTACGATGAAGCTCCTTGGTTCATACAGTTCGTAAATGAAGCTCCTTGGTTCGTACAGTTCGTAAATGAAGCTCCTTGGTTCGTACAGATTCGTAAATGAAGGTCCTTGGTTCGTACAGATTCGTAACTCTTTCGTACAATGAAGCTCCTTGGTTTGTAGAGTTTCATAAATTTCTTTTTCGTACGATGAATCTCCTTGGTTCGTACAGTTATGTAACTTTCATTTTTGTACAATAAGACTAGTTTCTGGTTGGTTTCTACAGTTGTTTTTAACTTTCTGGATCAGTTCATCAATGAACAGTATCATATGATTTACGTCATATGTGACATTTAAAGGTCTTTCTCGTATCTGTTTGGCAGCCAGAGGTGGAGTGGGTGTGAAAAATGGGAAAAAACAGACAATGAAGACGGAGAAATGACTGTGTGTTGCACATTTTGCTGAACTTAAGGAGCCACAACTGGTGCTTATTTCTGTGTTTTATAAATGTGCCAATCATTCCCACGATACATCAGTTTGTCATTTTGTGGATAAAATGTCAGAAAATAGCGACAAACCTAAGAGAAAAAAATGTCCAAAGATGACGTCTCTATATATAGTTTACTTTTTTCCCCAATATGAGACACAGAAAAGCAGAGAATCATCACATTTGAGAGGCTGGAGCTTTTAAAGGTTAAGCTCCAATACCTGATTATTTGACTTAATTGCCAACTGAGAACATACTGAGTCCAAAATCATCCGATATTTAGACCGAAATTGATCTGAATCAGACTCCAGACATCCATGTATCCGCTGACACATTTACAGACACAAAGATCAAATGTGAAATGACTCACTTTCTCCTCTCTTTGTCTCTTTCTAACAGGGCCTTGTACACATATGAGGACGAGACTAATGACTTGACACTGGCAGGATCAGGAGGTAAGTTCATGCTTTCCTGTCATCACTTCTTTCCTCTTTCTGTTTCTGGTTCTATTTAATCTCTGCTGTAAATTTCCCCAAATGCGTCACAAATCTAGTCATGTTTGGGATTTTAATGAACCTGGCTCATGCTAATTATCATCCTGTGTGTGTGTGTGTGTGTGTGTGTGTGTGTGTGTGTGTGTGTGTGTGTGTGTGTGTGTGTGTGTGTGTGTGTGTCTGTGGATGATATCTGATTGTAATTTTCCGATGCGGTCCTGCAGCTGATGAGCTCTGCAGGTTTCCGCTGTTGCTTTGGGGGGCGAAAAAGATTATAATGTTCTTTGTCTCCTGATTGTTCCTGAAGCTTCGGGAAAGCTGGATTCATTAGTGCAACAGCTTAATGACGCGCTGCATGATCATTACAGTTTAATGAGACTCCTCCGCCTCGGTTTCATACACACAAACACATGCATAAGCGTTTTTCTCCAGACTGTAATGACATCATTGCATCATGTTTTCTGTGCATTGTACAAAAGTGAGCAAATAGGCATAAATATAGCAAGTGGAGTAGTAGTAGTAGTATGTAACACATCATTTATGATAATGTGATTATTATGTGTGGCTTTGATCTACATTCTGCTAATTTACTACTCAAAGTTTCAAAAAAGACTTGATAAAAACAGGAAGTGAGGAAAACGCTGTCATTACCTTCATGAATCTGCAGTGAAGAATATCATCAAATACCCAAATAGAATAAAAGGTAATTAAAAGATTAATAATATATAATAAAGGAATAATAGAATAAAGTCACTATGAAAAAATTAAGTGGGTAAAGCAAGAAATGTTAGGAAGGGGTATTAAAAATGAAAAACATTTAAAAAAAATAATAAGAAAATAAAATATAATGAAGTAAAACCAGATATTAAAGTTTGGGTTATGAAGAAGAAAACAAATCAGGAATTAAAAATAGAATAAAAAGAATAGTCCAAGAAATAAAACAGGTTAAAAAACATAAAATAAAAGACAGATTAATGAAATAAACATCTTAAATTTTTGCTTTTAAACTCTATAATTTAAACTCTTCTACTCTGTAAAACCTAAATTTGAAAGTTTTATTGAAGCAGTTATTCTGTAGAAATTAAGAAAATAAAAACTAAACACTGATATTAACTGGTTAACTAATTTAACTTTCCAAAAATAGAGTTAGTACGAGTCTTATTACGAAGAATATATCTGTTTTTCTAACATACATACAGAGCTACAGCTGAGCGCTCATAGCATAATCTTTGTACGACTTCATGCACCGAATTGTAGCGTCTGTAACATGACATTGAGTACTGTATTTTTCGGGCTATGAAGCGCACCGGATTATAAGGCGCATCTTCTTGCTTCCTCCACTTCCGTACCATTGATTCATTAATGTTGAATTCTCTCGCAGCTGCTCTATTCCCATGTTCTAATGCTTGACTGATACCCTTGAGTTTGAAATCCGCTTCGTAAGCATGTCTCTTAACAGGTGGCCATTTTGGGGTCCTTATACACACACACCGTTATATTACGTACGTATTACTCCGCAAGGCTCCTGACTACGTTAGCCGTAATGCTCCGCTAATCCATCAAGCGGTGCGGCTCCGTAGTTTACCGAAGTCGTACTAAAACATGAGCGCTGTGTACCACATAAAATCGGTTCGAGGTCAGTAGGAACAACCAGAATGAATACATAAGGCACACCCGATGATAAGGCGCACTGTCGATTTTTTAAGAAAATTAAATGATTTTAAGCCGCCTTATAGCCCGAAAAATACGGTATGCGTTTCTATGAGAGACTCTTAGATAGGATATTGTATTAAGAGACAGTTGTTTGGAGATTTGAATGTTGGAGGTTTTGCAGCAGCTCTGCGTTACTGAATTCCAGTTGTAGGTTGTAAATGGAATTTCTTGTTGTTCCTAAATTATGGATAATACATAATAATAATACATAATATATATACATAATAATAAATAATGGAGCAGCTCATGTCACAGACTGCAGCAGTACATTTATGCCCAGAACAGAATAATATAAATCTAGTGTACAGATGGATCATAAATACACTCAGCGGACTCTTCATTAGGGAACACCTGTGCAATATAACTCAATCCAATCTGCTATAAATTCTACATTTAGGAAGTTTATACCTGTTCTAGTTTATTACTGAGGTTATACTATGTGCTGGTGGCATACTGATACTGAGGTGCCTTATATTGACTGGTGTTCCTTATATTTTAACCCTCTCATGTATTTTAATGTAGTGGACAAAATAATAGGAACACCATTTCAATATAAAGCACACTAGTACACCACCATCACCCACTATATGACCTCAGTAATAAACATAAAGTAGAATTATCATCTTACTGAACATGTATAAACTTCATAATGTAGAATTTAAATAGCAGAGCTGTTGTATTGGATTGGACTCCCTACTTCTCTCTTTCTTTCCTTCCTCTCTCTTTCCTGACTTCCTTCCTTCTTTCTTTCCTTCCCTTCCTTCCTTCCTTCCTTCCTTCCGTCTGACCTTCCTCCTACTTTCCTCCTTTCCTTTCCTTCCTTCCTTCCTTCCTTCCTTCCTTCCTTCTTTCCTTCCTTCCTCCCTTCCTCTTTTCCTTCCTTCCTCCCTCCTTTCCTTCCTTCTTCCTCCCTTCCATCCTTCCTTCTTTCCTTCCTTCCTCCCTTCCTCTTTTCCTTTCTCCCTCCTTCCTTCTTTCCTGCCTCCCTCCTGCCTCCCTACTACCTTCCTCCCCTCCTCCTTTCCTTTCCTTCCTTCCTTCCTTCCTTCTGTCCTTCCTTCCTCCCTCCTTTCCTTCCTTCTTCCTCCCTCCTTTCCTTCCTTCTTCCTCCCTTCCTTCCTTGACTTGAGGACAACAGGAGGGTTAAAATACCTTGTAATAACAGGTATTGTTTTATTATATATCTTTAGATAGAGAGATGTAAATATTGGCGTTGCTTAATGTCAGTATTAGTATTAATCCCAGACTGCAGCAAGACATTTATGCACATACATAAATACATAAATGTGAATGTAGTGAATTTACATTTTCTATACAAACAATCACAGTATTGCAAATTTGAGCCTTTGTTTTTTAATATTTCTGTCTTCATTAGGAACCAATGGGCCACAAATAAGAGTTGGGAATTCAGATAGTTGAGTAATACATTGTTGGTTTTGGGGCTTTTTAATTGGATTTGTTGATAATAATAAACTTTAGAATAACAGCAGCCTTTAACACGTTTTCATACATGTGGCTTTTTTTAAATTTTAATTAGAAATCCACACGTGTGTCTCCTCGTGGTTTTACTTTGATTTTCTTTTGACGAGAGCCACGGCTTGTTCTGTGAGTCTAATGTAATCATCAACGCAGAAATCCTGAATATAAAAATATATTTAAAACCATCACATGAGTGCAATAAACTGGAGCTACTACAGTGAAGTGTTTCTGCATCACTAATGCAGCAGAGACGCATGATAAAGAGCCTCTTCTGCTCTCCGTTTCCTTCATGTCGGCAGCTTTTCCTGAGAGAGAGAGAAACGTGAATATTTCAGTTTGTTCTTCCGGACTTTGAGCCTCAGAGGAAATCTGTCCCGCTGCTTCAGATCAGAACCAGCAGGCCACAGTCATGTTTGTGTTTGCTGTTTCTACATGTGTGTGGAGACATATCTATAGCGCTGAAGACATCTGAAACTTCAACCAGATATGGAGACGAGCATCATTATCTGGGGTATAAAAACACGTCAGCTGAGAGTTTAAACATCCAACTGACATCCAGCTATGAAGCCTCAACTAGTCCAGTACAGTTGGGCAATTATGTGTCTCAAATTTTCTTTAAAATTAACAAGGAAAATCATTTCTTCAGCTTTAGACTGGATTTTTGGGGCTTTTGCGATATCCATGTATCAGCTGACAATCCGCTATATACAGAATATGTTTATAAAACCTACATTTCTTGCAATGTGGTTATCAAACACTTGTGATAAAGATATGTAATGCAGGATTGATATTTTAGACTTTAACTATAAATGTATGTAAAGACATTGGTGTACTGAAACATTAAGGGCCCTATCTTACTGATGGCGTGAAGCTATTAAAATCTTAATAATGTGCCGGTGAAATGTGCACCATTGACTTCAGACCTGGTTTTTTATGGTCAATAGTACAATCGCTTTCAACTGCCTCAAAATAGCAATGCACCTGAACGTCACCTCATTTGGAGATCAACACACCCATGGGTGCAACAACAACGGCATCGGTCTGAAACTAACAAAGACACATGCATCATGCCCGCCTGTCGTTGTGCACCAGGTGCAAAAGGGGAGAATACAACAACATGTTTTAATGCTGAATCATTTTAATAAACACACATTTTGTACATTTGCATATATAAAAATGTGTATCAGCTGCACAGAAGTCTTGTCTAATGTGGGTGTATATGGTGTTTTTACAGCTCTCAAATGTAAAAATGGGTCAAATCTGACCCTGAATAGTCTGTAAGGGTTAAATATAGGTACTGAAGTATAACATTTGAGACACAGCATGTTTTTCCCCAACAAGGAAAATACGTCATCAATGCAGGACGAGGTGGTTGTTTTGGTGAAAGTGTGAGCACAGATGTACGTGGTTGGAGAATCTGACCAGTTGGAATAGCTTGTACATGTATATTAGATTATGCAATATGTTTATTAGCTCTTAGCCCTTTAACCCTCAATAAAAAACAACTCTGGTGCTTGTGTGACTGACGTAGTAACTGAGCCGAGGTGCGTAGTAGAGATGGGTGTGAACAGCAGTGTGTCTCAGCTGTCTGCTTGTGATAAAGGTAGAAACAGGAACCAACAGAAAAGAAAGATCGATCACAAGGTTAAATTCTCGTCTCTTCATGTCGACGTGTTTGAGTGTCCTTGCTCTCGATGGTTAGACCGGCATCGTGCATGGTGGCTCGCTGCCAGCAGTGTGTGTGTATGAAAGAGAGGGAAATGATTATAAAGCACTTCAGATGAAAGCTCTGTATGAATGCGGTCCATTTTAACCCTCAATGTTGTCATCAGGGCAAGGAAGGACGGAAGGAAGGAAGGAAGGAATGAGGAAGGAAAGGAGTAAGGAGGGAGGGAGGAAAAGAAGAATGAAGTAAGGAGAGAAGGAAGGGAGGAAGGAATGTAAGAAGGAAGGGAGGAAGGAAAGGTGGAAGGAGGGACAGGAGGAAGGAAGGGAAGAGAGAAGGAAGGAAAGGAAAGGAGTAAGGAGGGAGGAAGTAAGGAGAGAAGGAAGGGATGAAGGAAAGGAAGGAAGGAGGAGAGGAAAGAAGGAAGGAAGGGAGGGAGGAAATAAGGAAGGAAGGAATGAGGAAGGAAGGGAGGAAGAAAAGGAGGAAGGAAGGTATGAAGGAAGTGAGGAAGGAAGGAAAGGTGGAAGGAGGGAGGGAGGAAGGACAAGAGGAAGGAAGGAAGGAAGGAAGGAAGTGAGGAAAGAAGGAAGGGAGGAAGGAAAGGTGGAAGGAAGGAAGGATGGAAGGAAGGAAAGAAGGAAAGGAAAGGAGTGAGGAGGCAGGGAGGGAGGGAAAGAGGAATGAAGTAAGGAGAGAAGGAAGGGAGGAAGGGAGGTATGAAGGAAGTAAGGAAGTGAGAAAAGAAGGAAGGGAGGAAGGAAAGGTGGAAGGAGGGACAGGAGGAAGGAAGGAAGGAAGGAAGGAAAGGAGTGAGGAGGCAGGGAGGGAGGAAAAGAGGAATGAAGTAAGGAGAGAAGGAAGGGAGGAAGGAAAGGAGGAGGGAAGGAAGGAAGGAAGGAAAGAAGTATGGAAGGAGGAGGGAGCAAAGAAGAAGGGGAAGAACGAAGGTAAAATTAAAGAAAGAGGGAGAAAGGAAGGAAAGAAGGAACAGTCAAAAGAGATGGGGTCACTTTGACAACAGGAGGTTTAAAAACCAGACATGACTGTGTGACTGTGCTGCGGGAGTAATAAAGTCTCTTCTTCTTCTGTGGTGGCAGGAGGCGGTCTGCCAGAGATCATGCTGACCTTTGACAACGGCCGGGTGATGTACGGCTTCTGCAGCCTGAAGGATCCCACTGCCGCTCTGCCACGATACATCCTCATCAACTGGGTGAGTCGCCGGGACGCAACGCCACACGCCGCGGGCAACACACACACACACACACACACACACACACACACACACACACACACACACTGTGAAATGTCCTGAGAGGTATTAAAAACAGAGACTACCAGAGTCGTTTTGGGTCGCAGCACATTTTTTAATCTAACATTTTTATTTAACAAGGACACATCCTGTCTCATCATCATGTCTTCATCATCCAATCAGAGAGCTGCAGCCTCAGCAGCTCCGGAACCTGCTGCAGGCTGGGAAAAAGTGACGGCCCCAGCAGTTTAAAGCTGCAGATGTAGATAAAAAATACTCTGACTCTGGCGCCACCTGCAGGTCATTTAGCTCACAGCAGCTGTTGGTATAGACTTTTTTTTTTGCTTTTGCAGGAGCTGTTATAATCACATTTAGGTGGTAGACGTTGTGATATTAAACTTGTCTCAACACCCAGCCAGCATGTCCATATGGGCCCCACATGGGTTACATGCAGGCTATGTGGGTACTGAGTGGGCATGAGCTTGAAATGGGCAAATTTTGCAGGTCCCACATGGTTTCAGTAACGTGGGTTAAGGGATGTAAGTGGGCTAAGCGGGCATAAGCATGAACAGGTAAAGTTGCATAGGCCCCATATTGTCTCAGAAACATTGGCACCACCTGAAACCCAGTCAGAACCATAGACTGTATATAAGAAATGGACGTAACATCCGTGACGTCACCCATTGGTTTGTGGACTGCTGCTCGGAAGCCAATAGTTTCGGATCTGAGCAGCGCCATTTTGAAAATTTCAGGTGCATGCTGGGAAAAATAAAAACACGGATTCTACTTATATGGGCATCAGGAGGAGCATGAGGCGCCCTCCTGAACCTGTGAACCAATCAACCTGTCAATCACGACGTAGCCACGCCCTAAGGCATACCCTGCTTTATCGTCACATATAAAATCAGGGAGGCCAAAATGTCCCAAATGAACATCATACTGCATTGAAGAAGGCTTTAAACTAGCGATTGAGACCATAAACACATTTTGAAAACGTTTACTGAGGTTAGAAATCAAGTGAGAAGTTGGTGAATTCTCCATTGACTTGTATAGAGACGGAAGTCCTTTTGACACCAAAACGGTCGCCCCCTGGTTTCCTTTTGATAGAATGCAGTTTTAAGTTACTTCCATGTTGGCATCATTTCAGAGGACCGGAACTCCCCGCCTGGTCAGAACCCATTAGAAGCCCATATGGGCAAACACAGGTTGGGTCACCATGGAAACTGCAGACAAACCCACTTGGGACCCATATTGCAGCCCAATTTTAACCCTTATGGGCCCCACATGGACATGCTGGCTGAGCATAATCTAAATGTGTGACAATTAATTTTGGACGGTGTCAGGTTTTTTGAGGGCTTCTTCACACTTAATTAACAGGAAGAACAGCAGATTATACAACAAATCACTGATATAACACCACAGTTTGCCTTTTCATTATCTCGCTCTGTGAAAAAAACTAAACAAACAGCTTTAAAAAAAAACTTCACAGCTTTATTAGAAAAATGAAAAACATGTTCTAACATTGACGACAGTTTGAATTAGACTTGAGAGCTGATTAAGACTTGTATGTAGATGTTTAATTTGGAGGGTTTAATATTACTCGGTACCTTCACATTCATATTTTATTAAAGAGACAGTAGCCAAAACAGCCTGTTAATAGACAGAGGCTGAACTGAGCGTTTTTAAGAGTTTTTAACTGGAAATCATGCAAAGATATTCCAGTAGAGACACAGAATATTAATATAGAATAAGTCTCCTTTAAGTGTATTTTATAGCAGATTAGTCACTAAATTCAAAAGTCCCACCTTGCTCTTTTAACCCTCCTGTTGTCCTCGAGTCAAGGAAGGAAGGAAGGAAGGAGGAAGGAAATTGAGGGAGGGCGGGAAGGAGAGAAGGAAGTAAGGAATGAAGGAAAAGAGGGAGGAAGGGAGGAAAGGAAAGAAGGAAGGGAGGAAAGAAGGGAGGGAAGGAAGGAAGGAAGGGAGGAAGAAGGAAGGAAAGGAGGGAGGAAGGAAGGAAGGAAGGAAAGGAGGGAGGAAGGAAGGGAGGAAAGGAAAGGAGGAAGGAAATGAAGGAAGGAAGGAAAGAAAGAAAGAAAGAAAGAAGAAGGGAAGGAAAGAAGGAACCGTTAAAATAGTCAGGGTCAATTTGACCCGGGAGGGCGACACGATGGTTAAACCAAAGTATTCATGTTGCCTAAAACTAATCATGCGTGTTTCTATCAAAGCCTTTTCGCTGTTACAAATTAGTAATATATAAACATAATCTCCAGACGACAGAGTTGGATATAAAAAAAGAGAACAGGATGTGATCCAGTAATTAATGCAGCAAATGAAGACGGAGAGAAAAAAGAAAGGAGAAAAAACATTAGTGTGTTTAAATGAGTGACTGGGAGCCGAGCCACAGGAGTCCATCATGGTGTAACACACGGCAACACTAACAGCCACCAGAGCACCAGACCGTGAAGGGAGGGTGGGAGAAAGGAAAAGAGGTAGGGAGGAAGGAAGGAAAGAAGGACAGAGGAAGGAAGGAAGGAAGGAAGGAAGGAAGGAAGGAAGGAAGGAGGGAAGAAAAGAAAGAGAGAATGAGGGAGGGAGGAAGGAAGGACAGATGGAAAGAAGGGGGAGGGAGGAGGGAGGGAGAAAAGGAAGGAAGGAAGGGAGAAAGGAAGGGAGGAAGGTAGGACGGAAGAGGGGGATGGAGGAAGGAAGGGAGGAAAGAGAAGGAGGGAGGGAGAAAGGACAGACGGAAGGAAGGAAGGAGGGAAGAAAAGAAAGAGAGAAGGAGGGAGGGAGGAAGGACAGATGGAAAGAAAGGAGGGAGGATAGAAGGAAGGAAGGTAGGGCGGAAGGAGG
>NC_084983.1:27796268-27825465 GCF_963691925.1 Scomber scombrus | reverse complement strand
ATGCATTTTATTTACTTATTCATTTATAATAATTATGTCTTATTGTATAGACATTCATTATTTTATTATATATATTTTTTAATTATAATTATTATGATATAAGGGACATGAATACAGTATTTTGTCCTCTTTTGTGTGTCTACATGGCTGGAATCACAATAAAACACATGATTTTTCCCCTTTTTTTTGGCCTAAAATGAAACCACATGCCACACGTTAATCTTTACTAGTGTGTCATATTTTTATAATAAAGTTCTCGTATTCCTCCTTGTGTGTTTAATCTTTAATCTGAACACTAACTTGTGGCTAAAGCATTCAAATAAATGTAGTGGAGTAGAAATATAAAGCAACATTAAATAGTTATGACAGCTCCTCAGTAGAAACAAACAGACTCTGTCGCCCCCTGCTGGTGGCATCGTGTAATAACTTTCCTCCTTCTTGGTTCAGGTGTGAATCATCAAATTCTTCTTTACAGCTTCAATTTTTTGTTTTATTTTGCACATTTATTTGTAATATTCTTCTTCTCTGCAGGCGGCAGAGATGAGCATTGAGGATCTCAACCTGGACAAGAAGGAGACCGAAGTAGAGGTGAGTTAAAAGCTTCATTAGCTGCTAAAAAATCCCAAAAAACAAGAAACTCTAAAAGTTGGTTGTTCACACTTTTATTAACCCTCCTGTTGTCCTCGAGTCAATGAAGGAAGGAAAGGAGGGAGGGAGGGAGGAAGGGAGGAAGGGAGGAAGGAAAGGAGGGAGGAAGAAGGAAGGAAAGGAGGGAGGAAGGAAAGGAGGGAGGGAGGAAGGAAGGGAAGGAGGAAGGAAGGGAGGAAGAAGGAAGGAAAGGAGGGAGGAAGGAAAGGAGGGAGGGAGGAAGGAAGGGAAGGAGGAAAGAAGGAGGGAGGGAGGGAGGGAGGGAGAAAGGAAAAGAGGAAGGAAGGAAGGACGGAGGAAAGAAGGGAAGGTAGGAGGGAGTGAGGGAGAAAGGAAATGAGGAAGGAAGGAAAGAAGGAAGGAAGGAAGGAAGGGAGGAAGGGGATGGAGGAAGGAAAGAAGGGAGGAAAGAGAGGAAGGAAAGAATGAAGGAGGGAGGAAAGAAGGAACAGAAGGTTAATCTGTGTGTGTTTTCTCTGCAGGAGGCGAAGGCCATCATCGCTCAGCGGTCAGGAAACCCTCGAGAGTTCTTCAAGCAGAAGGAGAGAGCTCTGACCATCAGCGTCGACACCTCGCCCGTCTCCGTCCACAGGAGCGGTAAACACTTTAAAACTTTCAGCTGTCAGATTAAGCTTCGTACAGAAACACGGAAACACAAAGAGCTCAACAAAAAGACACAAACACTCAAGGTTTTTATCCATTAAGAGGGTTATACTTAAACTCATTTTCATTCAGTTTGATGTCATGTGGGCCGGACCATTAAACAGATGGAAGGAAAAAAGGAAGGAAGGATGAAAGGAAGGAAGGAACAAAAAGAAAAAAAGGTAGGAAAGATGGAAGGAAGAAGGAAGGGAAGAAAGAAAGGATGGAAGGACAGAATGAAGGAAGGAAGACAGGAAGGAAAGATAGGGAGAAAGGAAAGATAGAAGGAGGGAGGGAGGGAAGGAAGAAAAAAGGATGGACGGACAGAATGAGGAAGAAAGATAAGGAGGAAGGAAAGATGGAAGGACAGAAAGGAAGAAAGGAAGGAAGGAAAGATGGAAGGAAGGAGGGAGGGAAGAAATGAAGACAGGAAAAGATAGAACGGGAAGAAAGTGAGGATGGGAAGATGGAAGGAAGGAAGGCAGGAAGGACAGATGGAAGGAAGGAAGGAAGGACAGATGGAAGGAAGGCAGGAAGGACAGATGGAAGGAAGGAAGGAAGGACAGATGGAAGGAAGGAAGGAAGGACAGTGAGCCGGATTGGATCCCTCGGCGGGTCGGTTCTGGCCTGGATCGTATTTCGTCGTCTCACCTGTTCCGCCATCTACGCTGCTCTTTGCTTCTTTATTTAATTAATTTTCTCCATCTGAACGTCCGCTAATCGTCTGCAGACAGAACTCAGAACTCATTTCCATCTTTTTTTTTCGTGGGTTATTTTTGGGATATTTTACAGTTATGATTCATTACAGCAACAAACAGTTTATGATGAAAGTATTAATAAAACATCAGAGACAACAACGATGCTCTATATCTGACAACATGGAAGTCAAGAAAAAGATGCTTTATTTAGACTTCTACTTTATATTCAAGGAAGTAAAGGAGGAAGGAAGGAATGAATGAGGAAGGAAAGGAGTAAGGAGGGAGGGAGGGAGGAAAAGAGGAAGGAAGTAAGGAGAGAAGGAAGGGAGGAAGAAAGTGAGGAAGGAAGGAAGGAAGGAAGGAAGGAAGGAAGGAAGGAAGGAAGGAAGGAAGTGAGAAAAGAAGGAAGGGAGGAAGGAAAGGTGGAAGGAGGGACAGGAGGAAGGGAGGAAAGAAGGAAGGAAGGAAGGAAAGGAAAGAAGTAGGGAGGGAGGAAAAGAGGAATGAAGTAAGGAAAGAAGGAATGGAGGAAGGAAAGGAGGAAGGAAGGAAGGGAGGGAGGGAGGAAAGAAGGAAGGAATGAGGAAGGAAAGGAGTAAGGAGGGAGGGAGGGAGGAAAACAGGAAGGAAGTAAGGAGAGAAGGAAGGGAGGAAGAAAGTGAGGAAGGAAGGAAGGAAGTGAGGAAAGAAGGAAGGGAGGAAGGAAAGGTGGAAGGAGGGACAGGAGGAAGGGAGGAAAGAAGGAAGGAAGGAAGGAAAGGAAAGGAGTAGGGAGGGAGGAAAAGAGGAATGAAGTAAGGAAAGAAGGAATGGAGGAAGGAAAGGAATAAGGAAGGAAGGGAGGGAGGGAGGGAGGAAAGAAGGAAGGAATGAATGAGGAAGGAAAGGAGTAAGGAGGGAGGGAGGGAGGAAAAGAGGAAGGAAGGGAGGAAAGAAGGAAGGAAGTGAGGAAAGAAGAAAGGGAGGAAGGAAAGGTGGAAGGAAGGAAAGAAGGAAGGAAAGGAGTAAGGAGGGAGGGAGGGAGGAAAAGAGGAAGGAAGGAAGGAGAGAAGGAAGGAAGGGAGGAAGGAAGTGAGGAAAGTAGCATGGAAGAGGAGGGAGCAAAGAAAGAGGGAAGGACGGGAAGAACGAAGGAAAAATTAAAGAAAGAGGGAGGAAGGAAGGAAGGAAGGAAGGAAGGAAGGAAACAGAGACATAAATTCACCATTATTGTGATTTTAATAGTTTTAATGCATTAATCATTACTTTGCATCATCATTGAACACAAAATGACTCTTCTTCCTCAGTTCTGTTTTTCTTTTTAAAGGGTTTTTATTATATTTATTATTTATTATTATTCAGAAGCAACAGAAGCAGAAGAAAACAGAAGTTACAGCCATCGAAACTCCATCAGCGTCTCATTTTCTGCCTAACTGCATGCTGTCTACAGTCAGTGTGATCCAGCCACACTAACCTCTTTTGTTTTTTCTCTCTCTTTTTCTTTTTTTCTGTCGTTTTCTTTCTTCCTTGCGGGGTTTTTCTTCTTCTTCTTCTTCTTTCTCTTCCACCTCTTCACTCATTCAACCCCACATCATTTGTGTTCATCATGAATCCATCTCTCTTCATTCGTTTTGGTTTATTTATTCACTCGTTCGTTCTTCATCGTGTTTAAATTTCATCCATTTTGTCGCATTTGTTGTTTTTTTTTGCGTTGTGACTTCTTTTCGTCCTCTCCTTCTTCTTCTTCCTCTTCTTCTTCTTCGTGGGGACTCTCCACCTCTCTCACAATCCTCTCTGCTTCTCCAACATTTCTTTTTGTCTTCTTTCTACTCTTCCACTGTTCCTCCCGCTCTTCTTTCATGTCTCGTCTCGTCTCGTCTCGTCCATCTTTTCCCTTCCTCGCATATCTCTGTCCTGGTGCGTCGCTTCGTGTCTTTGTCCATTCGTGTGTGTGTGTGTGTATGTATGTGTGTATGTGTGATCTTCGTCTTCGGTTGTGTGTGTGTGTGTGTGTGGCTACGTGTTGCCATTAGGCCGCTTGGACAGCCCATTCTTGAGGCAGCAGCACAGTCCCAGCAGCCCCAGTTCGACTCCCCTGCCCCGGGGCGTGTCGCCCCTCCGCACCGCGCCACACGCACGGACGCAGCCCGCCGCTGCAGCCGGTAGGTACAGCAGCACATATAACCGATAACTGCAGAAGAAGAGAGAAAGAAAGAAAGAAAGAAAGCAAAGAGGAGGAGGACGCCAGCAGCTGAGTCGAACATCTTTCCACAGACATCAAACCCTCTCCGCAAACATGGAGGCAGGAAATAAGGGCGAAAATGCATGTGAATGTTTGCATTTTACACCAGTATCCCCGTTTTCAGTCTTATTATTATACTAATTAGATGAAATCTGGGTTAGTCTTTGCCGGGAATTACATCACCAAACTTAGCTAATGCAGCTAATAAACTGTTTTATTGCTCTGGAAGTAAAAAATCCCATTAAGTTTCCAGTAAGTAGAAAAGACGAACAACTGCGCTAGAAAATATACAAAAGAAGAAGTTAAAGCAGATATTATGGTATTTTTCTACTGTTGTCGGATGTCAAACGTGGTCAAAATTCCAAAACTTTAGGTAAATATGGAAAAAATAATCCCTGTTAGTCAAAATCCAGGGCTTCAGTATGCTTTTAATGTTTACAAAGTAACCTCTAGTAGCCTTTGTTGCTAAGGTGGTTGCTAAGGTTCCATTTGTAGAAGCCAACCAATCAGAGCAGAGTGGGCTCATCAGGAGGAGGAGGGGGGGCCTTAAAGAGACAGGAGCTAAAACAGCCTGTTAATAGACAGAGGCTGAACTGAGCGGCTGCATAAAGGACCAGTAGAAGATAAATAAGGAGTTTTTAACTGGAAATCATGTAAAGATATTCAGGTAGAGACTCAGAATATTAATATAAAGCTGGAGATGTGGAGAATATGTGACCAGCAAATTCCAAAAGACTGATCATGTTGGGATACTAGTGTGAATGTGAACGCACTTTCTCATAAAAAAAAACTCAAAACACTCCACAGAGAGTCTTTGAATTTGCACACAAAAACAAAATGAACAGGAAAGAAAAGATAAAAAGACCTTTTTTCAGTCCACATGCATTTTTTAGAAAAACATCTCAATTGTTATCCGTTCATTTTCGTTAATCCTCACACACACTTTCACCAACCCCTCCAAAAACACCTCACCACCTTCCACCGTATTCACCCCCCCCACCAACACCACCACCACACAAACCTAAACCCTAAATCTGCCCCCCCCCCCCCACCCAACGATGAAGAACAACTTATAGCCCCCTCACGTCTTCATTTCACCATTTAAAGTAGTTGATTCTCATATTTGAAGCGATATACTGTTTTTTTTCTTATAGTCAATGAATACCATGAAAAGACCATAACCAACAATGACTTTAGGGTTAGGGTAGAGGGACAGAACATATATATATATATATATGACCTTAAACTGAAGAGCTCCTACCACTGTGGATCTACAACAAATATTTCATTATTACATAATGCTCATTTTGTCGGAATGACGGATCTTAAACCTGCATTATCCTTCAGTGGCCTTATCCAAAGACATGCAGCTAGACCTGTCACTACTTTAGTTGGACGATATTATTGTCATTTGAAGATAATTTTATACCAGGCGGGGAGTTCCGGTCCTCTGAAATGATGCCAACGCGGAAGTAACTTAAAACTGCATTCTATCAAAAGGCCACCAGGGGGCGACCGTTTTGGTGTCAAAAGGACTTCCGTCTCTATACAAGTCAATGGAGAATTCACCAACTTCTCACTTGATTTCTAACCTCAGTAAACGTTTTCAAAATGTGTTTATGGTCTCAATCGCTAGTTTAAAGCCTTCTTCAATGCAGTATCCAATCAAACTGTCAATCATGACGTAGCCACGCCCTAATGCATACCCTGCTTTATCGTCAAATATAAAATCAGGGAGGCCAAAATTTCACAAATGAACATCATACTGCATTGAAGAAGGCTTTAAACTAGCGATTGAGACCATAAACACATTTTGAAAACGTTTACTGAGGTTAGAAATCAGGTGAGAAGTTTTTGAATTCTCCATTGAGAAACGGTCGCCCCCTGGCGGCCTTTTCATAGAATGCAGTTTTAAGTTACTACCACGTTGGCATCATTTCAGAGGACTGGAACTCCCCGCCTGGATAAAACACAACATACGCTATCGCCCGCATGTTTAACTGTAGCACTCATAGGTCTGCACTCCATAAAAACGACGTCAGGCAAACACACCACTGCACTGGAGATTACAGTCACAGTTATCATGTTTTTTAGTTATTTCAGAGCAAACTACCATGGGTTTAATCTTCATGATGAAGGAACATGTCAGCAAATTCAGCCGTGGGGCTCGTTGATGTGTTTTTAATCATTTTTGGAGAAAAACTGAGGTCTACAGCGCAGAGGAGTAATCAGGCATTAGACACACACACACAGACACACACACACACACACAGTACTTGCTAGTAGATCGGCTCATTGTTGGTTTTAACTCTCTGCTCATGAGATTTGTTGACAGTAACAATAATGTAGAAAACGTATCCCTTAAATCTTGAATGAGTAAAGGCAACTAAAGCTAAACAAAAAGACATAGACGCATATTTTCAACCTGGTCGCCAGCACTTAAAAAAAAAGTCTTCTTCCCATTTTAAGCTTTCTGTCATTTGACCCTGTCTCATTGCTCACCTTCTCTTTAGCTTGTGCACTTACAACCTTACTAACCAGTCAGCTATCAGACTAACACTCATGCCAGCATTTCACTAACCCAAGTTAGCAGTGAAACTAACTTTATGGCTTTAAACTTATAAAGCTGTTTGTCTGTTTGTGTGATAGATGTTGTCGTCCCCTCCAGTCTTCATCCTTTAGATGTCGTCCAGTCAGCTGCTGATGTTCGATATTTTCATGGGTTTTTGTGTGTGAATGTTTCTCTTTTTTTCGCTCTGATGTTTGTTTAATGGTTTAATTCTCTCAGGTGTAAAGAGCTTAATTTTTAACTTGGTTTCTCTTCTTTTTTTTTTGTCGCCTCCTTTCCTTTTACCATCCTCAAAACTTCATGCTCCTGATCCTGGACTTCATCACCTCGCTGCACAAACACATTCAAACACACTCCTCCTGCTGCTTCTTATCCTGACTGACTGACCGACCTGTGAGTGTTAATGTGTGTGTGTGTGTGTGTGTGTGTTCGTGTGCGACGTCGTTGAGCCGTCCTCCAGTCGCCACCGCCGTTTGTTGACCTGTGTTTGACTGAATGTGCATCTTTGGGAGTTGATCGAAGTTGTTCAAGTTGGTTGTTTGAGCCCATTAACTACAGATGTCACAGTTTTCTTTTTTGCAATTTTAGTGAATCAATCTTTTAAAAAACATGCAGGAATGGATGTTTTAAAAAATCGTCAGCAATAATGTAGTTAATGGGCAGAATCTTGCACCTTTATGATCTGTATTGTGTGTTATTGCATGTCTGTAGATGATAGGGCTGTCACTTTTGTATTCGAAATACGAATACTCGTTCGAACTTGAGGTAAGAAGTTAATATTCGAACTGTAATGATCTGTTGGAAATGTAGGCTGCAGTTTTCCTTGTGGTCCAGCAGATGGCGCTCTTAAACTTAGTTAGCTTGATCTGTTGCATGCCTTATTGACCCATTAGTAAACTAAACTAATATTAATGTAGTGTTGTTAAAATGGAGGAAAATAGCGAGCAGAACCGTTCTTAATGGACAATCAAGACACTAAAACATCCGAGAAGCCGCGTGTGGAAATATTCGTGGACGATAAAGTCACGAACAAAGATGACGCTGTTTGTCGACTTTGCAAAAGGCAGCTGCATTCAATGATACCAAATCTGTGCCCTCACCTGTTAGCTTACCAAATGTACGACCTCGTTTGACTGTGTATTATTCGACACTCTCAGCCTGGAGTGTGCTGAGGAGGGGAGTGCACATTGGAATTAATTTGTACAAATTGGATTTCGATGTCATTCAAACTTGACTTTCTGAAAAAGTGACAGCCCTAGTGGATGATGTCATGGCTGATATTAGTCTGGGTGGACGAGGAGCCAAATTCCTTGTTACAGCTCACAACAAAGACTCTAAAATTTCCCTCATTCTAGTACAATAGGGTACCCAGCAAACATTGAGACATTATACGCATGGCCTGATCTACCATCAGGGCAATCTAGGCAAGAGCCCAGGGGCCCTTGAGTAGAAAGGGGCCCTCGATGATGGGAGAGAGAAACAATTGTGCACTTTTTTATTGTTGGGCTCAACAGCAAAATAACACAAGGTTCTCTTGATGTTGATAATTATGGTCACTGTCAGAAATCTACTATGTCTAGGGCAGGGTATTGTTTAAAACATTGCGATACCAGTACCATTCAAAGTACTCTTAACCAACTGAGTACTTCATTAGATTCCCATTAACACATTTAGGTCTCTGTCTTGTATCCGTAGTAACAGGCGTGTAGTGTAGACACACTTTAGAGCGTTTAGGTGGCATCTTGGCTGCTGAACTGCTAAGCGCGCTAACTCAAATTCACCACGACTTCATCACCACAGACGGGTTGTAGCTGCTGTGGCAGTGGACCAATCACATGATGCATTAAAGAGAAGAACGCTTGCTGTTGATTGGCTGTGAGGGAGTCCATACAAATAGAGAAGAACGCTTGCTGTTGATTGGCTGAGAGCAAGTCCATACAAATAGTGATGTTTTCTAGCTCTAGGTGAGAAAAGGATCGATAGCAGGTATCGTTTGATGGGAGACGTTTTGATTCTACTTGGTATCGATTTATTTCGGTCGATACCTCAAAAGGTATCAAATACCCTGGATGTTACAGCAACGTCAAGAAGAAAAACTGTCAAAAGTTAACTGCTGATTTCTGAAACTGGTTACTCTAAGGAACTCTTGGTCTTCCTGTCCTGGGTTGGTCCTCATTAGAGAGCCGGTTACATCATTTGATGCGTTTGATGGTTTTTGCGACTGTGCCTCCTTGAAATGATCATATCACCATCCGACCAATGTTTGCTGGGTATTGACAGTTTTCTAAACTGGTTGGTAACACCAATAAATCAGTCTGTTTTGCTTTTTTTGACATTTTCTGGCCGCCATCTGAATTGGAGAAGCCGTCCATGCAGGACACTGCTGAGCTGGATGTGATTTGTCTTTTTAAACAGCATCAAACATCTCAGTCAGTTGTTCGTCGTCTGCTCTTTACTGTCTTCATGTTCTCTTAGAAGTCTTGCACTGGTTTCTGAACAGGTGTCACCAAGCATGAAGTCACTGAACATATTAGAGAAAAAAGAAAAGTTTTCATTGTGGAAGTGAAACTCTTGACTGTTGGTGTTTTTGTCATGATGAGTTAAACTCTTGGGATTGTGACTGTGACTCATCCACAATCTCTCCTATACATTGATGGCATAATAATGAATGTTCAGTGGATAATTCATGGTTGATGTTTCATGACTTGCTGGAGTATAATGATTGTGATTGGTTGCGGAATGACTTGCCTGATATTGCCCCCGACATGCATCTCATTGTTGGAATATAATATAATATACACAAGAGACGAACTCTCTAGAAAAGCTGCAATTCGCTGCTTTGAGGCGCTATTCAATGAAATGTCACAACAAATCAAGACGATGCAGCAAAACCAAGAAATGGGCTGCGTCTGAAATCAATCCTGTTTAAGATAAGATTTATATTTTATTGTTCCCAAGGAGAAACTTGTCTTCGTAGACAATTTCTATATGTACAAGACACCAGGCAGACACACACAATACACACTATTTTAGCCCTCATGTATAGAGTTTACACTATTACTAAACAATCTATCCAATAGCTTGAGATATTCCAGTCTTGACCAAAATGGTGGACTATTAGATGTTGCTATGTTGCTCGTGTGGCTGTAATTAAAGATTAAATAGGCTACCTCTGCAAACAGGACAGCATGTGAATCTTAAACTGACTGATTTCGGCACCATGATAGATCCTCGAACATTACAGAGGATTTTGCAAGACCTTAGCTGACAGAGATGCAGGAGTTTTGCCTCTTTCATTTGGCTCTACAGTCTTCTAGAGTCAGTCTTACACAGCTTGGCAATGTCACCAACTTAAGTCCAATCCACAAGAGTCAGACTGGCTCTCTTTGAGCGGGGAAACAGCCTTTCATGAAGACATCATCAGACATTTGAATCACCAGGTAATATGTTTGCGATGTGGGCGAAGGTCCAGAGGTCTGGAACCAGGCTTGGTGATGATGGCATCTTTGTGTTTGCTGGTTGTGTGACTGCAGAAGTGATGTGAGTTTGCTGTGACTTCGTCCTGAACTCTGTTGAATGTGTTGAAGTAACACAGGATGTGTGTGTGGGACAGTTTCACCAATCGGACAGTTTCTGGACATTGGAAACTTCTTATTAGCATCATGTGAATCAAAGAGGATAAAATCTGAAGTATGCATCATAAAAAAAGTTCCTGAAAGTCTGATGCATAAAAAAAAAACACCATCTTTGTCATTTCTCATGTTATAAAATCAGCAGATTCTGTGTTAATCCAACACGTCTGGTTTGTAAGTGTGATTTTCTTGTTTTGGGAGGACTTTTTTCTTCTCTACAGACTTTTGATGTTTAGTTGTTGTGACGTTTTGCACCTATAGGGGACGATGATGACGACGTTGATGGCGATGAAGCGAGCACAGAGCGCAACTTGGCGGCAGTGTCACCCATTCCTAAAATAGTCACCACACCCATCAAAGAAGACTTTAACAGGGAGGAGGACGACAGCAGAGACGAGTGGGGTAAGAGAGTCAGAATCATAGTGTTCTCTCATTTTAATCTGGTTTTCAATTCATCAATTTAGTAACTTATCAAGCAAAAATACAAAACAATGGAGACTTTTTCTTATCACATTATTTTAATGCTTGTAAACATGACATCAAAGTACGTTAAGCTTAGATTTGGCTACAAGTTGTGTTGTTTCAAAGGTATTTAACCCTCCTGTTGTCCTCGAGTCAAGGAAGGAAGGGATGAAAAAGGTAGGAAAGGAGGAAGGAAGGAAGGAAGAATGAAGGAAAGGAGGATGGAAGGTAGGAAGAAGGACGGAAAGAATGAAGGAAAGGAGGATGGAAGGGATGAAGAAGGACGGAAAGGAGGGTAAAGGAAGGAAGGGAGGAAGAAGGAAGGAAGTAAAGGAGGGAGGAAGGAAGGGAGGAAAGTAAAGAAGGAAGGGAGGAAGGAAGGACGAAGGAAGGTAGGAGGGAGGGAGGGAGGGAGAAAGGAAAAGAAGGGAGGAAGGAAGGACAGGGAGGGAGGAAGGTAGGGGTGAGGAAAGAAAGAGAGAAGGAGGGAGGGAGGAAGGAAGGAAAAAGGGGGATGGAGGAAGGAAAGAAGGAAGGGAGGAAAGAGAGAGGAAGGAAAGAAAGAGAGAAGGAGGGAGGGAGGAAGGACAGACGGAAGGCAAGAAGGAACAGTCAAAACAGACGGGGTCAATTTGACCCCGGAGGACGACACGAAGATTAAATCAAAATAAAATCGGTGGTTTGCTTTTTTTAAATTCTCCCTTCAGATTCGGTGCCAAAGCAGGATCAGAACCAGCCGGCTCAGGAGTCGACTCCCCCCAAGCCCGTTCAGAGCGTCGCCCCGCAGGCCAGAGACGCCGCCGGTTTCTCTGTGTGGGAGTCCGGGACAGACAGCCTGGTCAACCTGTGGGACACCAGCTCCGGTGCTCCCGCCGACCCCTCCCAGACCCCCCAGACCACCCAGTCCTCCGATCTGGTGGACCTGATGGGTGACAGCGCCCCGCCCAGCTCGGCCGCCGCCGTCAGCCGGCCTCAGCCCCTCCTCAGCTTCGATGAGATGATGGACGGCACGATGTGCTCAGTCGCCGCCACCGAGGACGACCCGTCCAGTCTGGTGGACGTGACGGGGCCCGACCAGATGACCCTCAGCTACCAGCATGCACTGCAGCATGCGGCCGGCGATGGGAAGGAGATAGAGGACGGACAGCTGCTGATGACTAACGGGGAGACGCTGCTGAAAGAGGGAACGCAGGTCAGACAGACGAATATTACTGCAGCTGATCGCTATTCACTAAGTTTAATATTCATTAACAGCTGTTTTCTTTCTTCTTCTGCCTTCTTCCAGGCGAGTGAGGGCTACTTCAGCCAATCACAGGAGGAGGAATTTGGCCAATCAGAGTGCTCAGCTAAACCTGCACCAGTCTTTTATAACAAGCCACCAGGTGAGATAAGAGTCAGTGATAAATAAGGTTTAGCAAGATGAGCGATTAAAAAATATGTTAAAAACTAGATTTAAAATCAGCATCAGGTTTGTTAAAATGTACATTTAGTATTTTTGTTGGTTTTATATCATTTGAAATGACATTTGCACCATTTTTTTTACCAAAAGTAAGACTGAATGCTCCTGAAAATGTCAAATGGTGTAACCACAAAAGAATGATACATATTACATATTTTATCCACCAAAGAGGAAAAAGAAAGAATGAAAGAAAGAACAATAAGTTTGAGGTGGAGGAAAGAAAGAAGGAAAAGAAAGAACACGAAGTTGGAGGAGATAAAGAAAAAAGAAGGAAAGAAAGAAATAAAGAAAAGAGAAAGAGGAGGAAGAAGAGGAAGAAAGATAAAGGATGAAACAGAAAAAGAAAGAACAAGTTGGATGATAGAAAGATAGAAAGAAAGAAAGCGGAGGAAGAAAGAAAGAACAAGAAGTTGAGGGAGGAGGAAAGAAAGAAATAAAGAAAGCAGGTTCCTGATCTCCATGGTAACCAGAGTAAATGTAATATTTAGAACAATTGTATTCCATTACCTTTATTTAATATAAAGTTATAATGTAAGATCATGCCAAACTAGTTGATATGGTGTTTTATTGAGAATTTACTGTTTTTAAGCAAGTTGAATTATTTGGTACAAAGTTTGTATGGTTACACCACTTAGACATTTTTACCATAATCCTCTAATATATTCTCTCAAAATGGATTAAAAGCAGAAATTTGATGCTGGGTCCACAAAAAAAGAATGTGTGCAAGTTATTCATACGTTTATTTTCACATTTTAACCCTTTAAATTTAAACTAAACCACATGGACACAAAAAAAAAAAAAATAGACCCGTAATTGTCTGTTTCACAATTTTTCTTGTGTATTCTTGGTTGTATTTTATAGCTTAATGTTTTTATGTGTGTCTTGTGTTCAGAGATTGACATAACGTGCTGGGACACGGACCCAGTAGTCGAAGACGACGACGACTAAACCGGCCAATCCGATCGGACCGCCACCCCCCGGACCAAGAGGAAGTAGGAAGTGCGCTTCATGAAGAAAACAGAATCTTTTTTCTAAAAAACAAAAACACAAAACAAACAAACAAAACAAAACAAAAAAAAAAGTAATAATAATAACAATAACAAGTCTTGCATCAAAACTACTTCTGTATTATCTTTTAGAGGAAAACAAAACAGTAGCCAACGAAAAAAATAAAAAAAGACGGTTTGAGTTGTCATTAAAGAACGTTTGGAAGGCTCAGTTCAGATTTTTTTCTGTGTTTATTATTTTATTTATTTGTTTTACTCTCTCTCTTTCTCTTTTTTTTGTTTTTTTTTTGCTATGCAGATGTACTAGCTGGGAGCGGGGTACTTTTTTTTTTGTTTGTGGATATGATTTATTACACGTTAACGTAGCGCACTGCTGCTTATTAGAGACAATGAAGCCCGACACACATAGTCTGTAGTGCTTTAATAACATAACACCCTATAAAACTAATACAGCCGCCATGTATATCTTCACTCTCTTCTTTCTTTTTCTTACCTCTTTTTTTCACCTCCTTCTCTTCTTGCCTTCTTCCTAAAAAACATACACACACACACACACACACACACACAAACAAAAACATATTCACCTATTGCAAATCTTGTATTTTTTAGTCCTCACTTTTAAAAAAAAGGGAAGAAAAAAAAGGTGAAATATTGTATTTATTCTGGTGTATCTGAACTTCTTTGATGCGATCCTGAGGAAGAAGAAGAAGTAGAAGAAGAAGAAGAAGTTGAAAGTCAAACTTGTTGCCTCCTTTTCAACCCTTTTCACTCCTTTTGTATGATTTTCACACTTGAGTTCAAGATTAAATGGCTTGTAAATCTGCTCTTTTTTTCTCTCCAGTGCACTTTGTTGTTCATTTTTTCATTGTTTTTCTTCTTGTGAATGAAACAGCAGCTTCTCCATCAAGCCCTCCCTCCTGGCTCCATTCAATTCATCATTTTTGCCCCCCCTCAATTTTTTTGACACATTAACATAAAGCTTAAAAAAATAAAATGCAATAAAAAAAAATCTAGTTGAATATACTGTAGATATTTTTCCAAGTATGAACAGTTTTTTAGGAGAGTTTGGCCTTTAAAGTGATAGTGAAAGAAAAATAAAGAAGATTAACACTTTGTATGATTCTTATGAGAAGTCTTCACCTTGGTCGTTCATATTCATATTCTGGGACATTTTTTTTGGGGCAGCGGTCGGCACACTTCCTGTTCGGAGTCGAGGAAGCGAGGGAAGCCTTACTTTTTCTAATAATCTTTAAAAAATAATAATAATTTTAAGGATAATTTCAGTCCCATTCAGAGGAAGCTGCATCCAGACAGACAGAGGGAGGGTGGGATGAACAGCTGGGAGCAAACTTGGGCCAAACTGCTGATATATGTAATTATTATTTTTTGTTGTTATTGTTGTTGTTTGTCTTTGTTTTTATCTGCTCAGAGAACCAGATGTTCAGGATTTATCATCAAATCCTTTGCTGATATAAAAAAACAAAAACAAGATTTAATTACAGAGGAGAAAATCCAAAGTTTGCCTCGAGGTGTTTTCAAGTTTGAGACAATTAGCAGAAAGTCTGAGTGACTCTTAATACATCTGTTTACCCCAAATTTACAAACTTTTAAATCTTAAAAAGGTCTTAACAGAGTTTGTTCAACACAGTCAGAAAATTATAGAAGTCTGAAACCTAAAAACTCTTCGAACAAGGATTTACAGTGTCCCTGCCTTCTTCAGGACTCTAACTACACTGATTAAAGTCCCTGTAAAGTAAGAATATGTGTTCTGAGTTTAACATACCACAGAAAAGTGTGTTGTTAACCACCATGCAAAATTTGAATGATTAAAAAAAATCGCCAAATATATGAAATTAGGTTTCAAAGTTGTGTAAAAATCTGCCTCTGTCTCTGCTCCCAAACGCTGTGGGAGTTCCCGCCGAGTCCGCTGAAGCCCCGCCCCCTACCAAGTGTCACCTGTCAATCAAAGTCACCACCTCTACCAGAAACATGGACGCTAGGTCTGAGAGCTTTCTGATGCTAACTCAGCTGCTAGCTCGGTGGCTAACTCAGCTGATAACTCGGCGATTAGCTTGGTTGCTAACTCGGCGGCTAGCTCGGTGGCTAGCTCGGTGGCTAACTCAGCGGTTAGCTCGGCGGCTAACTCAGCTAACTGACTAACTGTAGACTGTAGTAGTAGTGTGCGCTGAATGTATTTATACCTCTACAGCAGCAGGGCGGGTTTAAACACAGTTTGTGAAGCCTAGCTCCACAATTCAAATCTAAATGGTTGAAATGCTTTTTACAACTTTTTTAGAAATACATTTATGACCTATTTAATGTGTTTAGAAGAAAATGTCTGAATTCACTTTACACGGTCTTTAACTAATTATGATAAATAAAATAAATATTAGTTATCATACTCTATCAGTTTCATTCTCTTTTCTCTAAAAGTTCAGCATTTATTTCACTTCTGTCAGCGTGATCATTTTAGACAAGAAGTAAAGTTTCTTCACTTTTACAACATTCATACCTTCCTGTTTTATACATTTAAAACATTTAAAAAACAAGGAAACTATAACCTGCATCATTACTGGAACCAAAAGGTTTGATGACATATAAACAACAACCTTAAACTTATATTCACTGTTAGATTAATCTTGTTTTTTGGGTCAAATTTGACGACTTCCCCCTCATGTGACCCAGAAGATTTGACCCATATTTATCCAAAATGTATTGTAATTAATTAAAATAGTATTATTCTCATGTTATATGTAACATTGGATCATAATAAAGTGCGTTTTACATAGTTTTCTTCCTCATCAAAACTAGAAAATAAGGATAAATCATGTTTATTTGTGACTGATGACATATTTATTAATTATTTGTGGTACAGAAATTTGTTATAAAGACTAATTATGTGAGGAAATACTTGACTGTGGGTCAGAATATTAACAGTATGTGAAGGATAAAAAACACAAAGATAATAAAGGAGCAATAAAAGGTGATTTAAATCAAATTGGCAATTGATTTAAATTTCACACAATCATAGAAAACAGAGGTATGATGTCATCTGTGGCTGTGGAGGAGTTTTATCCTGTAAGAAAATGTCTCAGTTTGGGCTTAAATTCATTCATAAATTCAAATCAGGAAGCTTGTTTTGCAAATTGGAAGTAAGGAGTTTAACAAAAGACAGTTTAGTTGCATCATACTGGAGTTAAAATAATATTTTTGGAGCCTCAGCTGCTTTAATTTTGACTTTTCTTATTTTGATTACAATTAATTATTGTTACAGGAGTGCAAAACAATCATTAAAACACAATTTGTATTACATATATAAGCCTCTGTGGGTAGAAATGTAGGTTTGGGATCTTTTTCAAGCAGCTGATGAGCAGAAACTGAAGTAGAAAATCTAAAAATTATACATTTATAAACTTTGCTGTGTCTTAAAATTACATACTTCTGTTAGTACGTCATGGTTTAGTGTTATCTCAAATAAAACACAGCTTGAAATGACGTAAACAAATAACTTTCAATACAAAAATAAGACTATCTATAAACTTCCCTGACATCTTGAACTCCGAGCAGCTCCAAACAAACACTGACAGACTTTTATTCTGTGCCAATGCAAAAAATAATAAATAAAGCACCACATTGTATTTTTTTTATTTTTTTTATTTTATTTTTAATTGATTGTGATGTTTTAGTTGCAGCGCTCCCTTTGAGAGAAACAAACCACAGTGAGAGTTTAGAGGTGTGTGTTTTTAATACCTGTCAAAAAAGTGCTAGAATTGATTTTCGGGACCTTTTTGAATATTAGTAAACACAAATGTTAGTAATTTTTTTTTGCTGTAAATTCTTGTAGAAAAATAAAAAAAAACAATACACCTAGGCAATAATATTAACACCTGTGTGTGTGTGTGTGTGTGTGTGTGTGTGTGTGTGTGTGTGTGTGTGTGTGTGTGTGTGTGTGTGTGTGTAGAGCACCTGGATTACTGTGTGTGTTCACCTGAAGGGACGAGTCCAACTTCTCTATAAAAAAACAAAAGCAAACATCTGCAGATCATTTTGTTTACAGAGCAGCTGATTCCTGATGTTCGGATCCTTTTTTCGGGGACCCGTCTGTCTTTCCTTCCTTCCTTCTTTCCTTCCTCCATCCCCCCTTCTTCCTTTCTTCTGTCCTTCCTCCTTTCCTTCCTCCATCCCCCTTTCTTCCTTCCTTCTGTCCTTCCTTCTTTCCTCCCTCCCTTCTTCTTCTTTTCCTTTCTCCCTGCCTCCCTCTTTCCTTCTTTCCTTCCTTCCTTCCCTCCTTCCTCCCTCCCTCCTTCCTTTTCCTTCCTTCCTCCCTCCCTCCTTTCCTTTCTCCCTCTTTCCTTCTTTCCTCCCTCCCTTCCTTTCTCCCTTCCTCCCTCCTTTCCTTCCTTCCTCCCTCCCTCCTTTCCTTCCTCTCTTCCTCCCTCCCTCCCTCCTCCCCTCCTCCCTTCCTCCCTCCTTTCCTTCCTTCCTTCGGATGCTTTTTTTCGGGGACACGGTTTGATTTAGAAGAAGAAGAAATGCTCACATCAAATATAAACTCAATTTGATTCAGAACTGTACAAACGAGGCTCAATTAGTGAATAAATATGCAACTCTTGATTTTATTTTGCTCATTTTGTCTCATTCATTCATTCATAACACTGCTGCACAGTTACTATTAGGTTAACCCTTTACAAACTGTTCATATTCTCCCCTCATAAAAAGCATCTCTACCAAACTATGAAGCCCAGATGTGTTTAGAAAGCATCAATAGTGGATCTGACTGATCAATAAATGTGATTAAACCTTGATTCATGTTTCAGAGAGCAGAGAGAGTGTATTTTTTAGCTTTTACACCACTAAACATCTCCTGCTGGGACTGTGCTGCTGTCCAAGCGGCCTAATGGCAACACGAAGCCACACACGCACACACACACACACACACACGTCCATGGATGCGTGTGATTTCAAGCTGATTTCACGTCTTCCGCTTTCATTTACATTCATCTGACGGCCTCAAACTGATGTCACGCAGTCCGACACCGATAACCATCGAGGTTTATTAAAGCCGTCTCGCTCAGTTTGACCTGCAGTAACCTTACACTGTCTAAAAAGCTTCAATCCAAACCTCTGCTCAGTGTCCTGCTTCCTGTGATGATGTACAGTGTTTTAATGCAGCTGAATTCACAAGAATGATTTAATTGACTTTAATGAGAGCAGCCCAGCTTTGTTATTTGATTATATTTACATCAAATTAAATTACTACTCTCAGAAAAGCTCATGAAGTCAGTCTTAACTTTACTGTCACACACTTTCTGTCCTTCACTAGACAATTAACGTCATTTTTATTTCGTCTCCACCAAATAAATAAACTTAAATACAACACAAATGTAAATTTCAGGCTCTTGTCTCTAGCTCTGCAGCCTGTTTCAGTCCAGCTGCTCCTGCAGAGACAAAGAGAGGTTGATTAAACTCACCTGGTGCTGCTCCTGCTGAGCCAGCTCTTCCCAAACCATGCTCACCTCCACACACTCAGTTTTCCTCGTATACACTGAACACAAAGATGAATTAATACACAAAACACTGCTGGGTTGAATGTTAAACAACTATTATTATGTGAGTGGAGTAGAGGAAAGTCAAAAATCAAAGACAGCCAGTCTGACTCTTAGTGGATTGGACTGAAGTTGGTGACATTGCCAAGCTGTGTAAGACTGTAGAGCCAGATGAAAGAGGAAAAACTCCTGCGTCTCTGTCAGCTAATGTCTTGTAAAATTGCCTTTTACACACTCTGTGTGTCTCTTTGGATTAACTGAGCTTGAAATGACCAAAACTATATCTTACATGGCTAGATACCTTTTAGAGCAGTGGTTCTGGAGAGCTACTGTCCTGCATGTTTTAGGTTTCTCTCCACTCTAACACACCTGATTCTAATAATGAACTCGTTATCAAGCAGCTGAAGCTCGTCAACGGTCTTTAAAAGGAATTAATAATTAGAATCAGGTGTGTTAGAGTGATGAAATACCTAAAACATGAAAGGCAGTAGCTCTCCAGGAGCAGGGTTGGAGATCAGTTTATAGCAGTGGTCTCCAACCCTGCTCCTGGAGAGCTACTGCCCTGCATGTTTTAGGTATCTCCTCACTCTAACACACCTGATTCTAATAATCAACTCGTTATCAAGCCCTTTGACGAGCCTCAGCTGCTTGATAACGAGTTAGAGTGAGGAGATACCTAAAACATGCAGGGCAGTAGCTCTCCAGGAGCAGGGTTGGAGACCACTGGTTTATAGTATCTGAAGGAACAAAGAAATGATCTACGATTGGTCAAACATGTCAACCTATATGACTGCAACCAATCCAAATAAAACACATTCACATATATGCATATTTATATAGAAAAGTAATGTCTTAGAAGGGTCACACATCCTCCTTGAGCCATAAATGATCAGCTGTCACTAGGTGTGGGTATCCGTACTCGATCTTAAATTTGGTTGAAAAGTTTAGAGATGTTATGTTGAAGGTTTTTAGATTATCTTGATGATTAAATAACATAAACAATATTATAGTTACTTAAACTTAAAGCACTCACCGGCATCACATGATGACATATCCAACAGATAATGGAGAAAACAGCTATGTAACTATATTAAAAAAGTATTAACTTATTAATAAAAAAAACTCTTAATGTGTAAAAAGTTGATCCCATATTTAACCTGCAGAGATTTCTAGGACAGAACAGAAACAACTTGACTTCCTGGTAAGTTTTGACATTTTTCTAAGTTGAGTTTGTGTGCCAATAGTCTTTATTTCCCCAAAGCAGATGTTTAAATTTGTCATAGAAGTAAAAAAACACAAGTGTTGCTAATAAAATTAAAGATTTATTTAAACTTCCCCATAAGAAATGAGAGCATGACCCTGAAACTGAAGCAGCTAACATTGATTTTATTATATTTATAGGACATTTTGACGTGTTCATAATGGGGGAAAAAGAGAGACATCAGTCGGAAACATGCCTGGGATATTTGGCTCAAACTTTCTGGCAGTGCTGCTTGTTTGAGGCTAAAAACAATGCAACAAAAAACACTCCAGTGGTCAAATTTAACCAAATAAAGCCAGAGAAGGAAATGTACGACTATGTATAGATCATTTTATAAGAAAAAGTGATAGAAATTTAAACAATAACATCCCAACAATGTGGGAGGAGTTGAAGGTTTTGCCTCATTTTTTTTCCTCTCTGAAGACGCCTTGAATGTCTGAAGCATTACAACAACAAAGCACATTTTAATGGTTTTAAAATAACAATCTGATAAAGTCAGTGTGAGGTTTAAAAAAAAAAAAATTGAGTTGAGAAGCTGCTTGTTTCTGCTTTTTTAAACATTTCCTCTACACATCTTTTTTGTTGCAGTTCACATCTCTCGCCACTAGATGTCCTCACTGCATTTCCTTTTAACACTGTGCTGACCTACCTCTGCATCACACTATCACTCTCTGAGAGGATTTATTTCCATTTCCTGTCCTCTCCCCTCTGATGTTTCACTCTGCTCTTAATAAACCACTTGCAGAGAAGATGTAGCATCATCACTCAGTCATTTATGATCACTGCTGCTGGTTTTCTTCATGGTTTTCTAATAGTTCTAATAGTTCATCTATTAAATCTGATAATTAACCACTAGTATTTCATGATTCCGACATGATTGACAGGTTCAGCAGCTCAGCTTTAACCCTCCTGTTGTCCTCGAGTCAAGGAAGGAAGGGAGGAAGGAAGGAAGGGAGGAAGAAAAAAGGAAAGGAGGAAGGAAGGCAGGAAGGAAGGAAGGGAGGAAGAAGGAAGGAAAGGAGGGAGGAAGGAAGAAGGAAAGGCGGAAGGGAGGAGAGAGAGAGGAAGGAAAGAAAGAGAGAAGGAAGGATGGAAGAAGAACAGACGGAAGGAAGGAAGGAAGGAAGGAAGGAAGGAAGGAAGGAAGGAAGGAAGGAAGGAAGGAAGGAAGGAAGGAAGGAAGGAACAGTCAAAACAGACGGGGTCAATTTGACCCGGGAGGACGACACAAAGGTTAATAATCCTTGTACTGAACTAAACATGATTACATCCGCTATTTTTGTCTTTGGAGTGTTTTAAGACTTGTATAAATTCAAATGGAGACCTTTTTTTACAGGCTTTTGTTCATTTTGACGAGACGTTTAAACTAATTTGTTTCAGTGGTGTGATGGTTGAGAGGCGAGGCTGGTTGGTTAACTGTAATTAGGCTAACAGATGGGAATACTCCAAAGGTTGTCCAATCAATTGGTTCGGCAAGGTTTGGTGAGCAGCCGCCGCTAATTACTCATTAATCAGTGGAAATGAGTTCAGACTCTGTGACAGTGATTCTTAACCCGGCTGCCTCTCCGCCTCATTCTGCTAATTACGTCTTCACAGAGGAGAGATTTCTGTGAGCTGTAACAGGACAAAACAAGACTGTGGATGTAGTTTCTGCATCAGATTTGTTTGTTTTTCCATGTTATCCATGTCCTCGAATCAACGAGGTGTCCCAAAAATGCCTCATTAAACAAGTGTCTCACTTATAGCTGCCTACAACAAGAACTTCTTCCTATTATCCCCTAAAAAAACGACAATTTCAACTCTATTCACCCCTTAAACACCTCTCCAAAAAACAAGTTCAACATCTCAAATTTCAGTACAACTTCTCTCCTGGTCACACCCTAAAACTGGAGCTTCTTTCCCTTTTACCTCTTTCAAAAATAACAGCTTCTCTCTGATCAACCCCTAAAAAACTACAACCTCTCTCTTTTTACTTAAAACAAGTACACCATCTCCCCCGTCACCCCGTGAAATAGGTAAAACGTCTCTCTAAAATAAAATAGGTCAAACTTTTCCTTTATCACTCCTAAAAACAACACTTCTTTCCCTGTCACCCCCTAAAAAAACTACAACTATTTCAAGTAAAACTTCTTCCCGGTCAGCCCTAAAACTGGAGCATTTTTCCTTGTTACACCCTAAAAACCCCCGAAACTTCTCTCTTTTAACTTAAAATAAGTACAATTTACGTCTTGTCACAGCCTAAAACAGCTACAACTTCTTATTTGTCACTCCTAAAACAACTGCAACTTATCCCCTAGTCACCCCCTAAAATAAGAGCAGCTTCTCACACTGTCATCCCTTAAAACTGAAGCTTCTTTCCCTGTTAAAAAAACAACTCCTCTGTGATCACCCCCTAAAACAAGAACAACTTCTCTCTTATCACAACCTAAAATAGGTACAACTTTTCCTTTCTCACTGCTGAAAACAAGACTTCTTTACCTGTCACCCCCTAAAAAACTACTTTGAGTACTTCTCCCTGTCATCACTTAAAACAAAAGGGTTAAAGCAAGAACAACTTCTGTCTTTTCACAACGTAAAACAACTGCATCTTCTCTCCTGGTCATCCCCTAAAACTGGAGCTTCTTTCCCTGTTACCTCCTAAAAACTACAACTCCTCCCTTAAAACAAGACATTTCTCTTTACCATTCATTTATTTTTCTTCTTTCTTTGTTTTTTAACACCTGCTTCTCACACGCTTCTTTTCTTAAATAAGCACAAGATCCTTTGAGACATGCTGATGTACTTTATGTTATTAAAAGACTTCAAAAACCCTCCAAACCTGCCTCGGGTGTTTCTATAACTTCTGTTTGTGCCTTTTGGCCAGTTAGATGATTGATTCATTTCTACATCTTTGCATGGATGACGGTGAGAGGGTGAAGTTTAATATCATCGTCTATTTAACCTTTTGCCTGTCAGGATTAAAACCTTACGTCCATGTTTTTGGTGGTTTTCATGTTTTAATTTCGATTGAAGGATTAATACCTCAGAGTTTAAAGTACCTTCTCCAAAACATTTTTTTTTAAAACCCTCACATTCCGTTTAGGGTTAAATTTAACTAATTTTTTTACATTTTAGAGTAGGAAAAACACGCTAAATACTGTTTTCTTTTAGCCTTAGATTTGACAACTTCTTCTAATATGACCCAGAATATAGACAAATTGGAATTTTTCAACTTCTTATGAACATTAGCATGCAGCTTTGTTGAGTGTTTGATTCA
Organism: Scomber scombrus; assembly: GCF_963691925.1. Classification (NCBI taxonomy): domain Eukaryota; kingdom Metazoa; phylum Chordata; class Actinopteri; order Scombriformes; family Scombridae; genus Scomber; species Scomber scombrus. The sequence continues at coordinate 27,802,064 of NC_084983.1, read as the reverse complement.
TATTTAATTAAAACATTCATGAATTACTGTTGCATCCTTCACATTTAACCCTTAAAGAGGCAGGAGTGAAAAACAATTTGATATAACTTGTTATGTCATTTGCACCCGAGTACAACATTTCCACAAATATATTTAAAAAAATATTTTTAATATATTTGGGATTTCATGAGTTGCATCTCCACCAGGATATGTTTCCCCTATTAGGTATAGAAATGGTCATAATGGTAAAAAGGTTATACATTCTTGCTTTCCCTGGTCATTAATACTAGTTTCTAAACTGATTTTTATCATTTAAATCAAAGTATAAACCTTCCACAAGCTTCAATTCTACCAAATTCAAGGCACATACAACTGAACAACCACCTGAACCAATCAGACTCCTAACAAGGTGTTAACGAGTCTTTATTAAAGGTTAATATAATTCATTAAACTCCTCATTTCCCCCAGCAGCAAGCTCCTAGTTTTGTAGAAGAGGCTAAAGAGTGTAGCCTTTAAAATACAAACAAACATCTACTTAACCCTCCTGTTGTCCTCGAGTCGGATGGAAGGAAGGAAGGGAGGGAGGAAAGGAGGGAGGAAGGGAGGAAGAAGGGAGGGAGGAAGGAGGGAAGGAAGGAAGGAAGGAAGGAAGGAAAGGAGGGAAGGGAGGAAGGAAGAAGGAAGGGGGAAGGTAGGGGGGAGGAAAGAAAGAGAGAAGGAGGGAGGGAGGAAAGAAGAAAGGGAGGAGGGAAAGAAAGAAGGAATGAGGGAGGAAGGAAGGACAGAAGGATGGAAGAAAAGGGGATGGGGGAGGAAAGAAGGAAGGGAGGAAAGAGAGAGGAAGGAAAGAAAGAGAGAAGGAGTGAAGGAGGAAGGACAGACGGAAGGAAGGAAGGGAGGAAGGGAGGAAAGAAGGAACAGGCAAAACAGACGAGGTCAATTTGACCCGGGAGGACGACATGAAGGTTAAAAATACAAACATCTACTTAATTATACTATTTAGTTTTAGTTTTTTTGGTTCTCTTTGCAGACTTAATGTGAGATTTAAAGCCGGTCTTTAGTGGAGCTCCATGTTGGCACAAGTTTTTCTTTATAGGCTCACTTCTTCCAGCTGTGAGGCCATGATGTAACAATGGGCGGGGTTGGCGTGACAACACGGTCGCCCAGACGCACTAATCAGAGGGCAGCCAATGCTCAGCTGTTGCCGTGACGACCTGACAGTATGTTTTTTGGGAGGAGGGAGCAGGGGGGGTAGAGGCTGGTTTTCTCTCTTTTACTATATGTAAACAAGGCAGAGGAGGTTGCCCGGCAACACCTCATCTCTCAGATGACACCCAGGCTCGATATTAGAGAGTTGAGTCAGGTTTGACAGAGGAGAACATCGCAGTGGTTTGTCTGTGTGGTGTTTTTGTTTTTGTTTTATTCAGTGTTGAAAAATGAGAGCACCAGCAGCAGGAGTCACTCTGTGTGTCAACGTCTCTGATATCTGCCAAGGAAACGTTATAATTTTATCATCAGTGTCGTTTTTAAAATAAATAAATGCCCCCTTATCAACCACATGTCAGACCTTTTAACCCTCCTGTAGAAATGTTTAAAAATAAGAAAAGGCATCAAACTCTGAATTTAAATCCACTGCTGCTCAGTAGAAAAGGTGAAAGTAATGTCAAGCTTTTGTTCCAAAGTAATAATCAATGCACTCCTACTGCTGTCATAAAGGATGAACAATGTTTTTTTTTAACCCTCCTGTTGTCCTAGAGTCAAGGAAGGAAGGGAGGAAGAAGGAAGGAAGGAAGGAAGGAAGGGAGGAAGAAGGAAGGAAAGGAGGAAGGAAGGAAGAACGAAAGGGGGGAGGGAGGGAGGGAGGGAGGGAGGGAGGGAGGAAGGGAGGAGGGAAGGAAGGAAAGAAGGACAGAGGAAAGAAGGAAGGGAAGAAGGTAGGGGGGAGGAAAGAAAGAGAGAAGGAGGGAGGAAGGAAGGAAGGAAGGAAGGAAGGAAGGAAGGAAGGAAGGAAGGAAGGAAGGAAGGAAGGAAGGAAGGAAGGAAGGAAGGAGGGAATGAAAGAAGGAGGGAGGGAGGAAGGAAAGGAAGGACAGAAGGAAGGGAGAAAGAGGGATGGAGGTTGGAAAGGAAGGAAGGAAAGAAAGACAGAAGGAGGGAGGGAGGGAGGAAGGAAGGAAGGAAGGGAGGAAAGAAGGAACAGTCAAAACAGACGGGGTCAATTTGACCCGGGAGGACGACACGAAGGTTAAAGTAAAATTTAAACCCCTGCCTGTCAGTCTGGGTAGTCGTGTGCTGTGATAAAAGTTACAGAACATTGTGTCTTCTGTTGTCTGAGGTGTAAAAGTAGTAGTTAAGATGCTGTTTTACATGCTACACTACTCAGATAATATCATCTCAAGGTATTTCAGTCTGTGGTATATAAAAGAAATATTGTATCTAATGATGTAAAATCAATATAATAATAAAAAAAAACAACCTACAGTTAATAAAAAGAACAATGAAAGCACACAAAGATGTCAGAGTGGTTGCTGAGAAGCGCCGAGGAGTCTGTCTCTCTCTCTCTCTCTCTCTCTCTCTTCCTCTCTCTCTCTCTCTCTCTCTCTCTCTCTCTCTCTCTCTCTCTCTCTCTCTCTCTCTCTCTCTCTATCTCTCTCTCTCTCTCTCTCTGCACAGATCTTTTTTATTACTAGAGAGCACATTGTGGAAAGGAGTCTTGAATGGCCTCTCTCCTCTCTCCTCTCTCCTTTTTATATAACCTTTTGCAGGGCTGAATCATCACCATCATCATCATCAAGATGTTTGTCTCTGAGGTGAAACTGAGATGCTCGTCTCATGTTGTGTAATAATGCATTTCTCAGTTTTCTCAAAGCCTGGAAAAAAACAATCTCTGACGGTGTAGAATATGTAATGATTCGTCATCAGTGATGTTATCATCATATGTAGCTAAAATAAGAATGACGGAGGTGACTGACCGATGTATTTTTATATACTGTACATCACATTTGGCAGATTTGACACAGTGCAAAACTCTGAACTGGGTTTTGTAGTCTCTGGAATATAAAGTGACTGGATCAAAAAACAACTGTCAGACATTATACACATTTCCAATTTGCACATTAAAAAAGTTTATCTGATCTTGGATAAAGCAAAATATTTTTTTTGGATCCATTAAGACCTCAACCACGGAGCAGATTCTGAGGAAATTCTGCTCAATTGATTTACAGCGAAAGAAAAAGGGGAAAAAAGAAAAATACATTATTTAATCTTTACTTTCTCCAATTAAAGCAAATGTGCAAATCTTGGATGGATGATGGTTTAAACAGGGTTTAAAGGTTAAGTTTACTGGTGATCTATAGTTTATAGTTAAAGCTAAAATAAGAATGACGGAGGTGACTGACCGATGTATTTTTATATACTGCACAGTACATTTGGCAGATTTGACACAAAAACGCAAAACTCTGAACTGGGTTTCTACCATAGACTGTATATAAGAAATGGACGTAACATCCGTGACGTCACCCATTGGTTTGTGGACTGCTGCTCGGAGGCCAATAGTATCGGATCTGAGCAGCGCCATCTTGAAAATTTCCGGTGCATGCTGGGTAAAATAAAAACACGGATTTTACTTATATGGGCATCAGGAGGAGCATGAGGCGCCCTCCTGAACCTGTGAACCAATCAACCTGTCAATCACGACGTAGCCACGCCCTAATGCATACCCTGCTTTATCGTCACATATAAAATCATGGAGGCCAAAATGTCCCAAATGAACATCATACTGCATTGAAGAAGGCTTTAAACTAGCGATTGAGACCATAAACACATTTTGAAAACGTTTACTGAGGTTAGAATATTACTGGTGATCTATAGTTTATGGTTTGTTGAAATCTTACAATGCAGCATCGATGTTCAGCCTTTTTTGTGTCTCTTCCACTCAGGACTGAAGTGGACTCATTATGTAAACTCAGTGAGGACTCACAGCTCTCACCTCCATCCACAACAACAGGTGTTCCCGATGTTCCCTGCACTCAATAACATCGCTCTATTTCAACCATGAACTTCTATGTTTTACAAGTATGACATAGAAAAGTACAGACACACACGACACAAACAACTGAAGATAAAAGGAAATCCAAATGCTTGAGAAAGTGTTTTGAACAACTGTCCTTCTATGCTAATAATCACCACCTGCCACATTGTTATTGAGGCTCTTTACCTTTAATGGAAACCCGAGATGGAAATGATTATAATCATTTCAGACCATTATTAGCATTATTTTGTGGCAGTGTGGAACGAGAAGGGCAGCGAGGATCTGACATTTAAACAAATTGCTGTGTTGCCGCTTTCTGTCTGAGGCTTTGAAATCAAGCAGTGTTTTAAAATATGATGATGATCATTGTGATCCGTCAGATTGACACTAATTCACCTGCTGTCAGGTAGAAAACTGCTCCGTGCTTTATGTGAAGAAACTCAGGCTGTGAACAATGAACGGCATGCATCAGAACTTTGTGTGTGCATAACGTTTTTTCTCTACTTTCACTAAATCTGGTTGCACTTAAATGTCTAAATCAGCTGTTGTAAAATCATTAACAACGACCTCATGAAGTTTTATAGCTTCTACAAAACAGTTACTACACACACCTGGCAAAATAGTCAATTTTTCTGCTAAGCAATGTAATTCCTCAGCAACATTTAGTATAATGGTTACCAAGCAACGCGCGGACAGTGGAGAGCATGCTAATCAGGCTCGTCCATGGATGATTCATGAGAGCTGGATACTGGACTGCAAATGGCGCCCGGTCAGTCCGATAAGAACTGCTGGACTGGGAGCGCTTTGGTAGCCAAGTGGTTCGACTCCAAGAAGGAAAACACTTTGTTGTTGCATGTCATTCCCCTCTGTCTCACTGTTTCCTGTCAGCCTCTATGCCATGATACTTTCAAAATAAAGGCAAGAAAAAAAGCATTGCTCAGTTGGCAGATACACCAAAACCACCATGGAACAAAAATCCATAAGTTAATACCAACACTTTTTTAACCCTTACATCCTGTTCATATTCAGACTTTTCTCAATATCTGCTCGTAATTAGTCTCACTACATAATTTTTGTGTGTAATTTTGTGCATCAGCTGCACAATAACATTTTTAGAAAGTTGTAAAATATTTCCTTTTTTTGGTATATTCTGGCTCACATGAAGATAAGTTGTCAAATCTATGTTTTTTTTTCTTCTCTCAAATGTAGAAAATTGGTTAAATTAGACCCTGAACAGTATGTAAGGGTTAAAACTTTGAAACAAAGTCTCAGACCGCTCTTATTAGGTTCAAAAGTATGGTCCAGAGCCTCTTGGACAGATAATCGTTTAATTGGTGGTTGGGAGGTGAGGGTGTGTGTGTGAGTGTGTGTGTGTTTGTGTGTGTGTGTATGGGGATGTTTTAGACATAGTATAGTCTTAACCACACATTTCCTATGGCGGTCATTTTTAACCAGGAACACCACGTGTGTAACTATTGGCGCTTTTCCACTATACAGTTCTAGCTCTACTTGGCTCGGTTTGGTACCAGGAACGACCTTTTCCATTACTCCCTTTCCACTGTACTGTACGTACCAAAAGCCGACCTCTGGTGCGGTCCCTCTGGTGAGAACACGAACCTGGACAAACTCAGGTAAAAGCAATGGACATATAGCCTAGACATCTAGACCCTAGCGGTCTGGCTTGTGAGGCTGGAGTATAGCATACCTTGTGGTTCTTTGGAAAGGTGTTCGTCTCATCATCAGCATGACAGTATTCGGGAGAATAGCGCGTCTCCTCTGCCTGATAT